>NC_091128.1:54574321-54774321 GCF_040183065.1 Periplaneta americana | reverse complement strand
ACAGCCAGAGTCATGATCAAGCCAGGTTTCAGTTAGAACTATAATATCAAAGTAAATTTAAATTTGATCCTCATGAATACCGTAGTAGATAAAACTACAGTTTCTTTCTTTCACACAATTGCTGGATTAAAACACAGCAGAAATTTTGTACCCAGAATATATAAAGCATGAATTAGAGCTTATCCTGAACTAAGTACATAAAACACACATTGATGTAGGAAACAAATGAAATTAATTATTTAATTCTTTTGTATTTCCTTAAGCCATATGAGTTTAAAATTGTAATCTAATACTCGTATACTTTGTATTTGGTATATTTGTATATGTCATTACATGATCTGTATTTTACTAGATATTAATATTAGTGTGCTGAATTAAGACTCTTCAATTTTATATAAGTAAACTGAAGTGTGCCCAAGCACGAGCTTCTGCTCTTTGGGGATGGAATGGCTAATGTAGTGCAAACCTTGTGTATTAAATAAATAAATTTGAATAAAAATCCATATTCCCACAACATTTGTAAATTCAGGTTTTTAGTCGATCATTTAATAAACACACCTCTTAATAAACAAGCCTACTCAACAGAATACAAATACATAATACAATTAGTTATTGAGAATGGTTTTAATAAGAAAAGATTCAGAACTTTATCCACAACAGAATTACAAATTTACAACCTATAGAATCCAATAAAGTCAAAACCTGGAACTCTATAACCTATATAGGGAAAATTAATAATCAAATATCTGCCTTTTCAAAAAAGAAAATATAAACATTACTTATAAAATCAACAATACATTAAACAGTATAATCCCCAATAAAATCAGGAACACTAACAAACATTTACATAATGGACTTTATCACTTAAATTGTACCGGTACTAACTGCAATATGAAATACATCGGCCAAACAAAAAGGAATTTTCATACTAGATACAAGGAACATGAATCCAATTTCATTAACAATAGAAATAAATCAAAATTTGCCACTCAATTAACACAGGTCATGGACTTAATGGTATTCACAGCACATTGCAAATCTTAAAAACAGTAAATGATCCATATTTAATTAATACAGGTGAGAAATACTTCATAACCAGGAATTATAATCAAAACATACAATTGCTAAGTGAACAAATTTCTAATTTCCGAACTCTGCTATATCGCATTACCATATAACCATTTATAGAGCAGTTCTGAATGGTTTCTCGATAAAACTCTCCTCTCCTTTCCTACTCACATTCCACACAGCATACACGATATATATATATATATATATATATATATATATATATATATATTCTTCCATTTCACCTATGTTCAATTTGTCAATTTATGTTTCTCCACCTGAATATGATGTTTTAAAAATCGAAAATATTTGTGATAAAGTTGTGATGTGAAATAACAGAAATAAGTTGTTGACTAAAATTATAAAACAATTCATTATTATATATACCTTCAACTTGTCTGAAATCTTAACCTCAATATAACTTTAAAAAAACTATTGTTAACGGGATCCGCAAATGGAAAAATAAGTTTAAAACTAAAACCAACATAGGTATCACAGTAACCCAAATTGAACAGAAAAACAAAAAGAAAAACTGTAAAAACTGTAAACCAATGCTTTTTTTCGGTAATATCTTACACAAGCTACGTAATTTCTTTGAAAAAGAAAAAAATCAATATTGCTTTCAGGACAAATGATAAACTCAACAATATTATTCCTAATAAAATACTAAGTCAAAACAATCTAGACAATAGCGGAATATATTTAATAAATAATTTGTAAAAATTGTTGTAGTAAATACATAGATCAAACCAAAAGGAATTTCAGAACCTGTTACAGTGAGCATAAAGCAAATTTCAAACATAACAGGAATAAATCCAAGTTTGCAATACATTAATGAATAACAATCACGAATTCACGAACACAACAAATATCTTACAATTAATAATAGCAAATACATAAGCATAGCAGAAGAGAACTACTTTGCAAAACATTTAAATAAATAATAATAAAAAACATTTAATTAACCAACAGTTATCCAACAAATACTCCTCTACACAAAATCGTAATAAAATTAATTCTCAGATTGATCCAGTACTTCTGCCAGATACATAGTTTTCTTCGTGCCAATCACTTTTTGTAAACCTCAGTCGTATTATGCGATCTTACTTCAAGGTTGGTGACCCTCCCCCCAACAACTTCCATGTAAGTATTATATCGAACAGCATTCTTCGTACATCACCTTTCACGGTTCATCTATTCATACTCACATTTTTCTAAAAAAACTTCTCTTATTGTGGTTGCAGAATTTATCCTCAAATTTATCGTCCAAAATGCTATAATATGATCAAGTTACGTAACACAGCATGTATAACCAGATTGAATATTGATGAAGATTTCAAGATATTTATATTATACACTGTGTGCCTTACTTCTAAATTATGTACCTGTTTTTGAGCAACCATTAAGACCGTTCTACGCACTTATAACATATACTCTGTTACTATCAAAAATCCTTTATTAGTTTTTGCATTTAACCATGGCATCACATTTTATAATATGGACTTTGGTTATTCTCTATAACCTATTGATGTTACATTTGTAACACACATTTTAACAATCTAGTAGTTATTTTATCATTGTTGTTGTCTTATTGATTCATGCTTATATGTATATTTAAAAGAGTATTTTTTTAGAAAACCAGGTATTCCTGAAAGTGTTAATTTTGTGTTAACTAATTGCACGAGACCTGAAGATGCCATTTCATGGTGAAAACGTTCTTCTCTTGTAGCTTCACCAATAATAAATTCCATATTTATGTCGTAATTTAATGACTTCATGGTTTATAATAAAGGATAAGTAACTAGAGGGAAAATGAGCAAATGCTGGATAACTATCAGTGCCCGACGCCAGACTCATTTTATCGGCATTATCACCTTCATCTCACTTAGATGCTAAATAACCTAAGATGTTGATACAGCATCGCAAAATAACCTACTAAAAAGAAATAAAATAAATGTAAAATGTGACTACAATGCTTAATTGTCGCCACATTGCACAGTGTTTCCAAGAGACTCAAACTCTCACCAAAAATGATTTTTCCATTTTTAGTTTTATGGTGTTTGCAATATACCCCAACTATCTCCAAGGTCTGGTGATCATAAAACAGCCACCCTCGTAGCAGGTCTAATTCTACGCAGTTGTATTCGAACCTTTCAAGCAAGTGCATGAAGTGTCGTTTTTGCTGTGTTGTGGTTGTGTTTTTTCAACCAGAATTTCAATTATTATTTTTTGTGCTTCTATGGTTGATTTTCAGGTAAGTGTTACTATAGATTGTTAGAGTTATGTTTTTTAATTAAGAGTATGTTGTTATTATTACAATGATTAAGTATATTATGTTTGGTTGAGGACACATAACCATATTACGTACAATTTTATTTTGTGATTCCTTAAGTTCGGTTTTTATGCAGACCAACAAAAATTGACTCACGTTGCCCCATATTATTTCCTTGACTAATGGGTAGTCTGACATGTTTCCTTAATGATGTCGAAAGGGAAAACTGCCCATATTGGCGTATTTCAAATTAAAGTCTAAAATACGAATATTCTCAGTATTAGTTAATTTTTTCTCTAAAGCAAAACTATGTTCAATTTGGCTATCGAATAGTTATAAAAGTTAAAAATAACAAAATTTTTCGTAATTTATTTTGATTTCAAAATGGAATACCATTGCAAAAGGAAGGAATTGTTTAACATTTTACAAAAGGAAAAAAGTGGTCTTGAGAAACAGAAAGACGTAGTATTGCAGTTTCTTATTACAAAAATCGGTATAGAAGACTCCTATGATCAAATTAAATTGTTAGAAAAACATGTTTCCCGTTTTTGCAGTAAATTGTTTCACAGACTCAATAAATCGAACAAAATGAGTCATAGGTTTTTTAAAAACAAAGAGCAGTGGTTAGATAAAAGAGTTTGTATGTGGTTTAAATGCTGTGAAACCTACTCTACAGAAAAGAGGAAGACCACAAGCAGAGTTTGGGGGAAGCAGTAGTAGGTCTAAGCATAGAAAAACTGAAAATGTAAGAAAATCTGCAGAGAGTGCGGAAAGTTTAACATTCACTGGAAAAATGAAGTATCACGAGTCTGGCAGTGAAGACCATGCTAAGTTTTTAGAGGAGATGAATAAAATATCTACTAGAGCTTTCAAAATTAGAAAAACCTGGATGTTGGCATCAACTAGCAGCTCTGTTGCAAGATGCTATGATCAAGAAGAAATGTTGGCGCTTTTCCTGGAGGCAGATTTTACAACACCTAGTACAATATGATGAGATGAGGTGCCAAAGATCAAAATGCAGATATATATCCATCATATAAAAGGATTTTAAATGCAAAGAAAAGCTGTTATCCTGAATCTGTAATGGTCACAGTCCTTGCAAAAGCAAAACTTCAAGATTTACTGAATCACACAGCTAGCCGAATACTGAGCTCACAATACCCAGTAATTGAGAATATGGAAGATGAAAAACTATCTATGACATTACTTTCAAAGTGGGGCTGTGATGGCAGTAGTGGACATTCACTCTACAAACAAAGGGCAGAGGGGTTTTCTGACTCTGATATTTTCTTCATATCTATGGTCGCTTTGCAGCTTTATTCTTCAAACGAAAATAGAGAAAAAATTATTGAGTGGCAAAATTCTTGATCATCTGTCGGCCCATAAGGGTACAATTTCCAAAAGAGACTGCTAAACCTTCTAAGGAAGAAGTAGCTTACATTGAAGAACAGATATGTGCCCTCAGTTCCACTCACATTAGTTTGTTTGGAAAAGAGCTAGAAATCAACCATGAAATGGTACTAATCATGATAGATGGCAAAATTTGTAATGCTGTGACGTCAACTTTATCAACCCAAAGGTGTTACATCTGCAGGGCAACACCAAAAGAAATGAACCAGTTAGATGGCATAGGCAAGAAGAAAGTTGACACATCTACTTTTAAATTTGGCTTGTCAACTTTGCATGGTTGGATTCGCTTCTTCGATTGTTTCCTCTATCTTTCCTACCATTTAGCATTTTAAGATTGGCAAGTGAGAAGCAAGAAATTGAGAGAAGGTGTGGCAACTCGCAAGAAAGAAATCCAAAGTAAATTCCGTTCTGAATTAGGACTCTTGGTAGACCAAACCAAGACAGGTGGAAGCGGAAACACAAACAATGGCAACACTGCCAGACAATTTTTTGATAATGAAGAAGTAAGTCCAGAAATAACTGGCATTGACAGGAATCTCGTCCACAGATGTGGAATTATACTTAAGACCACATCCTGTGGATTTGAAATAAACACAAATGAATTTGAAAAATATGCAACCAAGACTGCCAGACTATTTGTCTCACTGTACTCTTGATATCCTATGCCTGTGAATGTACATATAATACTCATTCATGCATGGTTCTGCTATTATTTCCGAGGCATTACTTCCAATTGGACAAATGCCAGAAGAAGCCCAAGAAGCAATATTCAATCAACTCCTTGCCACCTCTGATTTCTTTTATAATATCCCTCCACCAGCAGTTCCAAACAAATGACAAAAAAGGATCCTACCTGTGGAAGTCATAAAACTGTAGAATACTGAAACAAACAAGGGACAGCTCATAAGTAGGCCTACTGCAAGCGCAGTTACAACTTTCGAAGGGTAGGACAATACCAATATTAGTGACAGTGATCAATGAACATTCTTTACCCTATTAAAGTATTTCTAAGACTGTATTGTGTATGTGCTCACTTAGACTTTATTATTTATTAAGTGCTCCCATAATAAATATAATAAACAGTGAAGTTACTTTAACACGTGACAAACATTAAAAAGTTACTATTAAACAGTCATGAACATAATCATACAATGTTTCTAACACGTAATGCGCAGATTAACTCAATGAATATTAGTAATATGTAAAGTGTTAAATTAAGCACCTTTATTATGGACAAAGAAAACTGGATCTACCACTTCACTGTTCAAGTATGGGCTATCCAGGAGAACGCAAGCCATCAGTTGAGAAACACCGTCCTAAGGGTACAAACACGTTGACGATGGTAGACTAGCTGGTAGAGTAGCTGGTAGCGGTAGTGGGGGAAATGAATCGCTAGAATCATATGGCACCGCACACGTTGACTCATGGATGGTCGCTTTACTGCTAGCTTTCCAGCACGCTGTTTGCTCCAAGAATGGTTTCAGTCATTCTTTCAAGCTTGCAGCGCAAGTCTCGGCGTGGAGTTACAGAGATATTGGAGAGGTGGCCTGTGGACCAGATGTCAATGATGACTTGTGTAATTAGTAGTAATTTTATCAATTAATTGTGTAATTCGTGCTTTTTAATTTACACAAATTTGTATTCTATTTTAAACTACGCGCGTGTGATTTAGTTTTGACGTTAATTGGCCGTAACTCGGTAACCAGTAAAGATTTTGAGGAATGGTAACTTTTAAAACGAATTTCCATTCTTACTAAACATTTTTCTCGCTTTGACCCCCCCATCTAACGTGAAAAACAAAAAAGTTTACCACTTACCGAAAATTTTTTTCTGTGAGCAGATCACTTAAAAGTTAGTATTTTTTTTCTCACTTTTAAAAACAATATTTTGACTTCGAATTGTTTTCTATGCTTCCCTTGGACATTGACCTATCAATACAAAAAACTGCAGCACGATTGTTTGAATATCATAGATGCTACGACGTGATAAGTTAAACAGAGCAGGAAATATCATTCTTGGCTACTACGACTATCAGCCAGCATCCTGTGAAGCTCCGCCTTGAGCATACCGCTTGCTTCACTCGTGGCGGGAATCCTGTGTCAGTGGTTGTAAAGTTTTAAAACAATGCACACATTGGATGTAGAAAAACGTATTGCTCGTGTGTTCGAAAGACCTGCCACGACATTAACTTTTCGTATAGATTCAAAACTGGAGGTAGAATTTAATTAATTTTTTAATTACAAACTACCAATGAATTCGGATGAATGGATATCGTCGTTCACCAATAGGCCTGATTTGCAGTCTTCAACCTCATTTCAAGGGTTTAATCGCTTTCTTCTGTATGTGCCTTAATACCACGAAAAATAGAAAAAAATAAACAAATAAATAATAACTAATATCAATCAAATTATTGAGAATGTTCACTAGGCACTATTTTGTAAGAATTGTACAGTTTACCTCAGTGTGAGTATACGCCGTTATTCCTGCAAAATAGGATTCCCTGGCAATTTTACCAAGCCTTCTGTATGAAATCTTTGGTTAAATAGAGAAGAGAAGTTTCGATTTCCACTCTCGGGAAACTAATGCATTTTTCTGGAAAGTTCCACTGATATTTAAAAAGATAATATTCACCAAACGCAACACTTTATTATTTATAGGATGAAGGGAACACTGTCGAGAAAAGAATTCTTGTAATAGTAATCACTCTGGTTTTGCACTGTCTATTAATCAAATTCTACTTGAATCCCTTGCGATATCAAGTCTACACAGAGATTCCAAGGAGATGACCTAATCAGCTGTGAATCAGCTGACAGATTAAAGCGACCTGCAAACAAGCTCCAATTTGTGCACACCAAACTTCCTTATTTTTCATAACACTGATAGCGGAGCCTGCTAGCTTTAAAGCTAGGCGCCAACGTGTTCGTACCCTAAGGTAAGCAAATAGACCTGATATATTGTTAATATGATATTATCTTTCACTGTTCATTAGATGGAAGCAAGGGACGGAGCATATTATCAGACATATTTTTAGCACATCAAAAAAATGCCGCCAAACAAAATTAAAGTTTTAATAGTTGGTAACATTAAGGAGTGCACATAAACTAAAATTATTCTAACAGAATTGCTTGACTATGAACAAATGGTCGGGGAAACATAGGAACACGCTAAGGGCAATCTATCTGGATATGGCTATTAGACATAAAATTTATAATACTTATCCCAAAAAAAGACGACCAAGCCCATCTTATCAAGGGTCAGCGGCAACCCTTCGTTCTTCTTTCCTCATCGTCTTCTGCTGGAAGATATTCCAATGAAGGTGCCGGCACGGGATCTACTATGGCGGCTCGCATGAGATCTGGCATGGCTGCTAACATTGGAGCTGACATGGCACCAAGGACAGGATCTGGCATGGCAGGTAGAATGGGGTCTGGCATGGCATTTAACATGGGGGTTGGCATGGAAGCTAGCATGGTAGCTGGTACGGGATCTAGCATGGCAGCTCGTACGGGACCTGTATTGGCAGCAGGGACGGGCTCTGCCATGGTAGCTAGCATGGGAACTGGCATGGCAGCTGGCATGAGATTTTGCTTGCCAGCTTCTAAGGCAGCTGGCATAGGATCTAACATGGGATCAGCCATGAGATCATGCTTGCCAGCTTCTATGACAGCTGGCATAGGATCTAACATGCGATCTGGCATGAGATCTTGCAAGCCAGCTTCTATGGCAGCTGGCATATGATCTAACATGGGATCTGGCATGAGATCTTGCTTGCCAGCTTCTATGGCAGCTGGCATAGGATATAACTTGCGATCTGGCATGAGATCATGCTTGCCAGCTTCTATGGAAGCTGGCATAAGCTGGCATAGGATCTAGCATGGGATCTGACATGAGATCATGCTTGCCAGCTTCAATGGCAACTAGCATGGTAGCTAGCATAGGATCTAAAATGCGATGTAGCATGAGATCTTGCTTTCCAGCTTTTATGGCAAATAGTATGGCAGCTGGCATAAGATCTAACATGGGATCTGGCATGAGATCTAGCTTGTCAGCTTCTATGGCAGCTGGATTAGAATCTAACATAGGATCTGGCATGAGATCATGCTTGCCAGCTTCAATGGCAGCTGGCATAGGATCTAACATGGGATATGTCAAGAGATCTTGCTTGCCAGCTTCTATGGCAGCTAGACGACGAAGCCTAAAAGATACATATCTTATAAAGGGCCAGCAGCAACCCTTCGTTCTTCCTTCCTCATCTTCTTCTGCTGGTAGATGTTCCAATGAAGATGCCGGCATGGGATCTACCATGGGGCATCGCATGAGATCTGGCATGGCTGCTAACATGGCAGCAGGGACGGGGACTGGCATGGCATCTAACATGGGAACTGGCATGTCAGCTAGCATAGAGTCTGGCATGGCATTTAACATTGGGGCCGGCATGGCAGCTAGCATGGGATCAAACATGGGTGGTGGCATGGCAGCTAGCATGGTAGCTCGTGTGGGATCTAACATGGCAGCTGGTACAGGATCTGGCTTGGCAGCAGGGACGGGATTTTCCATGGTAGCTAGCATGTGAACTGGCATGGCAGCTACCATGGCAGCTGGCATAGGAACTAACATGGGATCTGGCATGAGATTTTGCTTGCCAGCTTCTATGGCAGCTAGCATGGCATCTGCAATAGGATATAACATGGGATCTGAGATGATATCTTGCTTGCCAGCTTCTATGGCAGCTAGCATGACAGCTGGCATAGGATCTAACATGCGATCTGGCATGAGATCTTGCTTGCCAGCTTCTATGGCAGCTGGCATAAGATCTAATATGCGATCTGGCATGAGATCTTGCTTGCCAGCTTCTATGGTAAGTGGCATATGATGTAACATGTGATCTGGCATGGGATTTAGCTTGCCAGCTTCTATAGCAGCTGTCATGGGTAGTAACATGGGATCTGACACGAGATTTTGCTTGCCAGCTTCTATGGCAGTTGGCATAGGATCTAACATGGGATCTGGCATGACATCTTGCTTGCCAGCTTCTATGGCACCTGGCATAGGATGTAACATGGGATATGCCATGAGATTTTGCTTGCGAGCTTCTATGGCAGCTGTCATAGGATGTAACATGGGATCTGGCATGAGATTTTGCTTGCCAGCTTCTATGGCAGCTGACATAGTATCTAACATGGGATCTGGAATGAGAATAGCAGCTGGCATGGTTTGTAACATGGGATCTGGCATGAGACTTTGCTTGCCAGCTTCAATGGCAGCTCGCATAGGATCTAACTTGGGATCTGCCAAAGGTTCTTGCCTGTCAGCTTCTATAGTAGCTAGAATGTCCTCTGGCTTATTATCTAACATGGGATCTGGCACGAGATTTTGGTTCCTGGCTTCTATGGTAGCTGGCATTGCCTCTAGTCCGAATTCTGGCACTGGTATGCCAAGTGCGATCTCATCTGCAAGAAACAAAATAAACTTGGTGGTCAAGCGTGAGTCATTGCATTCATTGGCTTTCAGTGAATGGCATATTAATAGGGTGAGGATTTGTATGGAACTGCATATTTTTACTGTCCATATGCAAGTCATAGAAAATTATTTTATAGATGATTTGAAGGGATGTAATAACGAATATTCAAAATTAATTGTACATATTTTCGCATATTTCAGGCTTTCTCGTATATAATGGACCACTGAGCATGTAATGTAGCATATTTTCAGTATTTTTTGGCACATACCCCAAATTAGCATATTTTGTAAAAACAATAATATTCAGAATTTATTGTCAGCACATAATAATTTTCCCTTAAGTGTACTCGATGGCGGAAAATTCTTTGCATATGCAGTATGGGTGTGGGAAAACCAAAGAACCACACCATACTTTTGTTCCATTTTGCTACTGCGCAACAAGAAGCATTCCCAGACACCTCTATATACCTGACTTCATCTTCATCATCATCATTATCATCAACATCTATACAAGTATTAGGCCATTGGACTATTACAATCTCATAACAAAGAGAAATTTTCTCCCCAACTCTTTTTCGGACGTCCCAGATATCTTTTCCCCTGGGGTTGATAGTGAAGCATTGTTTTTGGAATTATGTGGGATCTCATACATTGAAAATGGCTCATCGAGTTCTGATATTTTTATATGAAATAGAATGATTCCAGACTGAGTTCTTCCATTATGTCGTATTTGCGTTTGTGGTCCCATTTTGTATATTATGCTGTTCTTCGCATAAATCTCATGCTTTCATCCATCCACCTTAATGTCCATACTGCTAGCCAAATTCTGAGCTCACAATAACCGGTAATTGAGAATATGGAAGACGAAAAACTATCTATGACATTACTTTCAAAGTGGGGCTGTGATGGCAGTAGCGGACATTCACTCTACAAAGGGCGGAGGAGTTTTCTGACTCTGATATTTTCTTTATGTCTATGGTCGCTTTGCAGCTTTATTCTTCAAGCGAAAATAGAGAAAAAATTATTGATTGGCAAAATCCTCGATCATCTTCTACATTGTACTGTCGGCCCATAAGGGTACAATTTCCAAAAGAGACTGCTAAACCATTTAACGAAGAAGTAGCTTACATTGAAGAACAGATAAGTGCCCTCAGTTCCACTCACATAGTTTGCTTGGAAAAGAGCTAGAAATCAACCATGAAATGGTACTAATCATGATAGATGGCAATATTTGTAATGCTGTGACGTCAACTTTATCCACCCAAAGGTGTTACATCTGCGGGGCAACACCGAAAGAAATGAACCAGTTAGATGGCATAGGCAAGGAGAAGAAAGTTGACACATCTACTGTTAAATTTGGCTTGTCAACTTTGCATGGCTGGATTCGCTTCTTCGAGTGTTTCCTCTATCTTTCCTACCATTTAGCATCTTAAGATTGGCAAGTGAGATGCAAGAAATTGAAAGAAGGTGTGGCCACTCGCAAGAAAGAAATCCAAAGTAAATTCCGTTCTGAATTAGGACTCTTGGTAGACCAAACCAAACCAGGTGGAAGCGGAAACAAACAATGGCAACACTGCCAGACAATTTTTTGATAATGAAGAAGTAAGTCCAGAAATAACTGGCATTGACAGGAATCTCGTCCACAGATGTGGAATTATACTTAAGACCACATCGTGTGGATTTGAAATAAACACAAATGAACTTGAAAAATATGCAACCGAGACTGCCAGACTATTTGTCTCACTGTACTCTTGATATCCCATGCCTATGAATGTACATAAAATACTCATTCATGCATGGTTCTGCTATCATTTCCGAGGCATTACCTCCAATTGGACAAATGCCAGAAGAAGCCTACGGAGCAATGTTCAATCAACTCCTTGCCACCTCTGATTTCTTTTATAACATCCCTCCACCAACAGTACCAAACAAATGACAAAAAAGGATCCTACCTGTGGAAGTCATAAACCTATAGAATACTGAAACAAACAAGGGACGGCTCATAAGTAGGCCTACTGCAAGCGCAGTCACAACTTTCGAAGGGTAGGACAATACCAATATTAGTGACAGTGATCAATGAAGGTTCTTTACCCTATTAAAGTATTTTTAAGACTGTATTGTGTATGTGCTCACTTAGACTTTATTATTTATTAAGTGCCCTCATAATAAATACAATAAACAGTGAAGTTACTTTAACACGTGACAACCATTAAAAAGTTACTATTAAACAGTCATGAACATAAGCATACAATGTTTCCAACACGTAATGCAAATATTAACTCAATGAATATTAGTAATATGTAAAGTGTTAAATTAAGCACCTTAATTATGGGCAAAGAAAACTGCTTCTACCACTTCACTGTTCAAGTATAGGCTACCCAGAAGAATGCAAGCCATCAGTTGAGGAACACTGTCCTAAGGTAAGCAAATAGACCTGATATATTGTCAATATATTATCTTTCACTGTTCATTGGGGGGAAGCAAGGGATGGAGCATGATATCAGACATATTATTAGCACATCAAGAAAAATGCCGCCAAACAAAATGAAAGTTTTAATAGTTGGTAACATTAAGGAGTGCAAATAATCTAAAATTATTATAACAAAATTGCTTTTCTATGAAAATATGGTCAGGGAAACACAGGAACACGCTAAGGGCGATCTATCTGGCAATGACCCTTAGACATAAAATTTATAACCACTTACCCCAAAAAAGACGACGAAGCCCACAGGATACATATCCTACAAAGGACCAGCGGCTACCCTTCGTTCTTCTTTCCTCATCTTCTTCTGCTGGTAGATGTTCCAATGAAGGTGCCGGCATGGTATCTACTATGGCGGCTCGCATGAGATCTGGCAAAGCTGCTAACATTGGAGCTGACATGGCAGCTGGGACAGGATCTGGCATGGCATCTAACATGGGAACTGGCATAGCAGGTAGAATGGGGTCTGGCATGGCATTTAACTTGGGGGCTCGCATGGCATCTACCACAGGATCTAACATGGGTGGTGGCATTGCAGCTAGCATGGTAGCTGGTACGGGTTCTAGGATGGCAGCTCGTACGGGATCTGTAGCTTGCATGGGAACTGGCATAGCATCTAACATGGGATCTGGCATGAGATCTTGCTTGCCAGCTTCTATGGCAGAAGGCATAGGATCTAACATGGGATCTGGCATGAGATCTTGCTTGCCATCTTCTATGACAGCTGGCATAGGATATAACTTGCGATCTGGCATGAGATCATGCTTGCCAGCTTCTATGGAAGCTGGCATAGGATCTAACTTGGGATATGGCATGAGATCTTGCTTGCCAGCTTTTATGGCAGCTGGCATACGATCTGGCATTAGATCTCGCTTGCCTGCTTCTATGGCAGCTGCCATAGAATCTAAAATGGGATCTGGCATCAGACAATGATTGCCAGGTTCTAGAGCAAGTGGCACAGGATCTAACATGGGATCTGGCATGAGATTTTGCTTGCCAGCTTCTATGGCAGCTAGCATGGCAGCTGGCATAGGATCTAACATGGGATCTGGCATGAGATATTGCTTGCCAGTTTCTATGGCAGCTGGCATAGTATCTAACATGGGATCTGGCATCATGGCAGCTGGCATAGGATCAAACATGCAATCTGGCATGAGATCTTGCTTGCCAGCTTCTACAGCACCTGGCATAGTATGTAACATGTGATCTGGCTTAAGATTTTGCTTGCGAGCTTCTATGGCAGCTGTCATAGAATGTAACAAGTGATCTGTCGTGAGATTTTGCTTGCGAGCTTCTACGGCAGCTGTCATAGTATGTAACATGTGATCTGTCATATTTTGCTTGCGAGCTTCTATGGCAGCTGGCATGGCATCTGGCATAGGATCTAACATGGGATCTCGCACGAGATTTTGCTTGCAAGCTTCTATGGTAGCTAGCATGGCAGCTGGCATAGGATCCAACTTGGGACCTAGCATGAAATCTTGCTTGCCAGCTTCTATGGCAGCTGTCATAGGATGTAACATGGGATCTGGCATGACATCTTGCTTGCCAGCTTCTATGGCACCTGGCATAGGATCTGACATGCGTTCTGGCATGAGATCTTGCTTGCCAGATTCTATGGCAGTTGCCATAGGATTTGGCATGAGATCATGCTTGCCAGCTTCTATGACAGAAGGCATAGGCTCTAACATGCGATCTGGCATGAGATCCTGCTTGCCAGCTTCTATGGCAGGTAGCATGGCAGCTGCCATAGGATGTAACATGAGATCTGGCATGAGATTTTGCTTGCCAGCTTCTATGGCACCAGGCATAGGACGTAACATGGGATCTGGCTTGAGATTTTGCTTGCGAGCTTCTATGGGAGCTGTCATAGGATGTAACATGGGATCTGACATGTGATTTTGCTTGCCAGCTTCAATGGCAGCTAGGATGGCAGCTCGCAAAGGTTCTAACATGGGATCTGGCATGAGATCTTGCTTGGCAGCTTCTATGGCAGCTGGCATAGTATCTAACATGGAATTAGTCATGAGATCTTGCTTGCCAGCTTCAATGGCAGCTAGCATGGCAGCTGGCATAGGATTTAACATGCGATCTGGCATGAGATCATGCTTGCCAGCTTTTATGGCAGCTAGTATGGCAAGTGGCATAGGATCTAACATGGGATCTGTCAGGAGATCTTGCTTGCCAGCTTCTATGGCAGCTAGACGACGAAGCCTACAAGATACATATCTTATAAAGGGCCTGCAGCAACCCTTCGTTCTTCTGTCCTCCTCTTCTTCCGCTGGTAAATGTTCCAATGAAGATGCCGGCATGGGATCTACCATAGTGCCTCGCATGAGATGTGGCATGCCTGCTAACATGGGATCTGACATGGCAGCAGGGACAGGATCGGGCATGGCATCTAACATGGGAACTGGCATGGCAGCTGGAATGGGGTCTGGCATAGCATTTGAGAAGGGGGCTGGCAAGGCAGCTAGCATGGGATCTAACATGGGTGGTGGCATGGTAGCTGGTACGGTATCTAGCATGGCAGCTGGTACGGGCTCTGGTATGGCAGCAGGGACGGGATCTGCCATGGTAGCTAGGATGGGAACTGGCATGGCAGCTGGTATAGGATCTAAAAAAGGATCTGTCATGAGATCTTGCTTGGCACTGTCTATGGCAGCTGGCATAGGATCTAGCATGAGATCATGTTTGCCGGCTTCAATGGCAGCTAGCATGGGAGCTGGCATAGGATCTAAAATGCGATCTGGCATGAGATTATGCTTGCCAGCGTCTATGGCAGCTAGAATGGCAGCTGGCATAGGATCTAACATGGGATCTGACATGAGATCTTGCTTGCCAGCTTCTATGACAGAAGGCATAGGCTCTAACATGAGATCTGGCATGAGATCTTGCTTGCCAGCTTCTATGGCAGCTAGCATGGCAGCTGGCATAGGATCTAACATGGGATCTAGCATGAGTTCTTTCTTGCCAGCTTCTATTGCAGCTGGCATAGGATCTAACATGCATTCTGGCATGAGATCTTGCTTGCCAGCTTCTGTAGCACCTGGCATAGTATGTAACATGGGGTCTGGCTTGAGATTTTGATTGCGAGCTTCTATGGCAGCTGTCATAAGATGTAACATGGGATCTGGCATGAGATTTTGCCACCCAGGTTCTATGGCAGCTGGCATAGGATCTAACATGGTATCTGGCATGAGATTTTGCTTGCCAGCTTCTATGGCAGCTAGCATGGGAGCTGGCATAGGATCTAACATGGGATCTGGCGTGAGATTTTGCTTGCCAGCTTCTATGGCAGCTAGCATGGCAGCTGGCATAGGATCTAACATGGGACCTAGCATGAAATCTTGCTTGCCAGCTTCTATGGCAGCTGTCATAGGATATAACATGGGATCTGGCATGAGATCTTGCTTGCCAGCTTCTATGTCACCTGGCATAGGATCTAACATGGGATCTGGCATGAGATCTTGCTTGCCAGATTCTATGGCTGCTGCCATAGAATATGGCATGAGATCATGCTTGCCAGCTTCTATGGCAGCTAGCATGGCAGCTGGCATATGATCTGAAATGGGATCTGGCATTAGATCTAGCTTGGCAGCTTCTATGGGAGCTGGCATAGGATCTAACATGGGATTTGGCATGAGATCATGCTTGCCAACTTCAATGGCAGCTAGGATCGCAGCTGGCATAGGATCTAACATGCGATCTGGCATGAGATCTTGCTTGCCAGCTTTTATGGCAGCTAGTATGGCAACTGGCATAGGATCTAACATGGGATCAGTCAGGAGATCTTGCTTGCCAGCTTCTATGGCAGCTAGACGACGAAGTCTACAAGATACATATCTTATAAAGGGCCAGCAGCAACCCTTCGTTCTCCTTTCCTCATCTTCTTCTGCTGGTAGATGTTCCAATGAAGGAGGCGGCATGGGATCTACCATAGGGGCGCGCATGAGATCTGGCATGGCTGCTAACATTGGAGCTGACATGGCAGCAGGGACAGGATCTAGCATGGCATCTAACATGGGAACTGGCATGGCAGGTAGAATGGGGTCTGGCATGGCATTTAACTTGGGGGCTCGCATGGCAACTACCACAGGATCTAACATGGGTGGTGGCATTGCAGCTAGCATGGTAGCTGGTACGGGTTCTAGGATGGCAGCTCGTACGGGATCTGTAGCTTGCATGGGAACTGGCATAGCATCTAACATGGGATCTGGCATGAGATCTTGCTTGCCAGCTTCTGTGGCAGAAGGCATAGGATCTAACATGGGATCTGGCATGAGATCTTGCTTGCCATCTTCTCTGACAGCTGGCATAAGATATAACTTGCGATCTTGCATGAGATCATGCTTGCCAGCTTCTATGGCAGCTGGCATAGGATCTAACTTGGGATCTGGCATGAGATCTTGCTTGCCAGCTTTTATGGTAGCTGGCATACGATCTGGCATGAGATCTCGCTTGCCTGCTTCTATGGCAGCTGCCATAGGATCTAAAATGGGATCTGGCATTAGACCATGCTTGCCAGGTTCTAGAGCAAGTGGCACAGGATCTAACATGGGATCTGGCATGAGATTTAGCTTGCCACCTTCTATGGCAGCTAGCATGGCAGCTGGCATAGGATCTAACATGGGATCTGGCATGAGATATTGCTTGCCAGTTACTATGGCAGCTGGCATAGGATCTAACATGGGATCTGGCATTATGGCAGCTGGCATAGTATCAAACATGCAATCTGGCATGAGATCTTGCTTGCCAGCTTCTACAGCACCTGGCATAGTATGTAACATGTGATCTGGCTTAAGATTTTGCTTGCGAGCTTCTATGGCAGCTGTCATAGAATGTAACATGTGATCTGTCATGAGATTTTCCTTGCGAGCTTCTATGGCAGCTGGCATGGCATCTGGCATAGGATCTAACATGGGATCTCGCACGAGATTTTGCTTGCCAGCTTCTATGGTAGCTAGCATGGCAGCTGGCATAGGATCCAACTTGGGACCTAGCATGAAATCTTGCTTGCCAGCTTCTATGGCAGCTGTCATAGGATGTAACATGGGATCTGGCATGACATCTTGCTTGCCAGCTTCTATGGCACCTGGCATAGGATCTAACATGGGATCTGGCATGAGATCTTGCTTGCCAGATTCTATGGCAGTTGCCATAGGATTTGGCATGAGATCAAGCTTGCCAGCTTCTATGACAGAAGGCATAGGCTCTAACATGCGATCTGGCATGAGATCCTGCTTGCCAGCTTCTATGGCAGGTAGCATGGCAGCTGCCATAGGATGTAACATGAGATCTGGCATGAGATTTTGCTTGCCAGCTTCTATGGCACCAGGCATAGGACGTAACATGGGATCTGGCTTGAGATTTTGCTTGCGAGCTTCTATGGGAGCTGTCATAGGATGTAACATGGGATCTGACATGTGATTTTGCTTGCCAGCTTCAATGGCAGCTAGGATGGCAGCTCGCATAGGTTCTAACATGGGATCTGGCATGAGATCTTGCTTGGCAGCTTCTATGGCAGCTGGCATAGGATCTAACATGGGATTAGTCATGAGATCATGCTTGCCAGCTTCAATGGCAGCTAGCATGGCAGCTGGGATAGGATTTAACATGTGATCTGGCATGAGATCATGCTTGCCAGCTTTTATGGCAGCCAGTATGGCAAGTGGCATAGGATCTAACATGGGATCTGTCAGGAGATCTTGCTTGCCAGCTTCTATGGCAGCTAGACGACGAAGCCTACAAGATACATATCTTATAAAGGGCCTGCAGCAACCTTTCGTTCCTCTGTCCTCCTCTTCTTCCGCTGGTAAATGTTCCAATGAAGATGCCGGCATGGGATCTACCATAGTGCCTCGCATGAGATGTGGCATGCCTGCTAACATGGGATCTGACATTGCAGCAGGGGCAGGATCGGGCATGGCATCTAACATGGGAACTGGCATGGCAGCCGGAATGGGGTCTGGCATAGCATTTAATAAGGTGGCTGGCAAGGCAGCTAGCATGGGATCTAACATGGGTGGTGGCATGGTAGCTGGTACGGTATCTAGCATGGCAGCTGGTACGGGCTCTGGTATGGCAGCAGGGACGGGATCTGCCATGGTAGCTAGGATGGGAACTGGCATGGCAGCTGGTATAGGATCTGAAAAAGGATCTGTCATGAGATTTTGCTTGGCACTGTGTATGGCAGCTGGCATAGGATCTAGCATGAGATCATGTTTGCCGGCTTCAATGGCAGCTAGCATGGGAGCTGGCATAGGATCTAAAATGCGATCTGGCATGAGATTATGCTTGCCAGCGTCTATGGCAGCTAGAATGGCAGATGGCATAGGATCTAACATGGGATCTGACATGAGATCTTGCTTGCCAGCTTCTATGACAGAAGGCATAGGCTCTAACATGAGATCTGGCATGAGATCTTGCTTGCCAGCTTCTATGGCAGCTAGCATGGCAGCTGGCATAGGATCTAACATGGGATCTAGCATGAGATCTTTCTTGCCAGCTTCTATTGCAGCTGGCATAGGATCTAACATGCATTCTGGCATGAGATCTTGCTTGCCAGCTTCTGTAGCACCTGGCATAGTATGTAACATGGGATCTGGCTTGAGATTTTGCTTGCGAGCTTCTATGGCAGCTGTCATAAGATGTAACATGGGATCTGGCATGAGATTTTGACTGCCAGGTTCTATGGCAGCTGGCATAGGATCTAACATGGGATCTGGCATGAGATTTTGCTTGCCAGCTTCTATGGCAGCTAGCATGGTAGCTGCCATAGGATCTAACATTGGATCTGGCGTGAGATTTTGCTTGCCAGCTTCTATGGCAGCTAGCATGGCAGCTGGCATAGGATCTAACATGGGACCTTGCATGAAATTTTGCTTGTCAGCTTCTATGGCAGCTGTCATAGGATCTAACATGGGATCTGGCATGAGATCTTGCTTGCCAGATTCTATGGCTGCTGCCATAGGATATGGCATGAGATCATGCTTGCCAGCTTCTATGGCAGCTAGCATGGCAGCTGGCATATGATCTGAAATGGGATCTGGCATGAGATCTAGCTTGGCAGCTTCTATGGGAGCTGGCATAGGATCTAACATGGGATTTGGCAAGAGATCATGCTTGCCAACTTCAATGGCAGCTAGCATGGCAGCTGGCATAGGATCTAACATGCGATCTGGCATGAGATCTTGCTTGCCAGCTTTTATGGCAGCTAGTATGGCAACTGGCATAGGATCTAACATGGGATCAGTCAGGAGATCTTGCTTGCCAGCTTCTATGGCAGCTAGACGACGAAGTCTACAAGATACATATCTTATAAAGGGCCAGCAGCAACCCTTCGTTCTTCTTTCCTCATCTTCTTCTGCTGGTAGATGTTCCAATGAAGGAGTCTGCATGGGATCTACCATGGGGGCTCGCATGAGATCTGGCATGCCTGCTGACAGGGGAGCGGACATGGCAGCAGGGACGTGATCTGGCATGGCATCTAACATGGGAACTGGCATGGCAGCTAGCATGGGATCTGGCATGGCATTTAACATAGGGCCTGGCATGGAAGCTAGAATGGGATTTAACAAGGGTGGTGGCATGGCAGCCAACATCGTAGCTGGTATGGGATCTAGCATGGCAGCTGATACGGGATTTGGCATGGCAGCAGGGACGGGATCTGCCGTGGTAGCTAGCATGGGAACTGGCATGGCAGCTAGCACAGCAGGCGGCATAGGATCTAACATGGGGTGTGGCATGAGATTTTGCTTGCCAGCTTCTATGGCAGCTAGCATGGGAGCTGGAATAGGATCTGACATGCGATCTGGCATGAGATCTTGCTTGCCAGCTTCTATGGCAGCTAGCATGGCAGTTGGCATAGGATGTAACATGCGATCCGGCATGAGATTTTGCTTCCCAGCTTCTATGGCACCTGGCATAGGATGTAATATGGGATCTGGCTTGAGATTTTGCTTGCGAGCTTCTATGGGAGCTGTCATAGGATGTAACATGGGATCTGGCATGAGATTTTGCTTGCCAGCTTCTATGGTAGCTGGCATAGGTTGTAACATGGGATCTGGCATGTGATTTTGCTTGCCAGCTTCAATGGCAGCTAGCATGGCAGCTCGCATAGGATCTAACATGGGATCTGGCATGAGATCTTGCTTGCCAGCTTCTATGGCAGCTATAATGTCAGCTGGCTTAGGATCTAACATGGGATCTGGCACGAGATTTTGGTTCCTGGCTTCTATGGTGGCTGGCATGGTCTCTAGTCCGATTTCTGGCGCTTGTATGCCAAGTGCAATAGCATCTGCAAGAAACAAAATAAACTTGGTGGTCAAGCACGAGTCATTGCATTCACTGGCTTTCAGTGAATGGCATATTAATAGGGCGAGGACTGGTATGGAAGTGCGTATTTTTACTGTCCATTTGAAAGTCATAGAAATTTATTTTATATACGGTTTGAATGGTGTAATAACGAATATTCAAAATTAATTGTACATAATTTCGCACATTTCAGGCTTTCTCGTATATAATGGACTACTGAGCATGTAATGTAGCATTTTTTACAGTATTTTGTGGCATAAAGCCCCAAATTAGCATATTTTGTAAAAACAATAATATTCAGAATTTTTTGTTTGTCAGCACATAATAATTTTCTCTTAACTGTACTCGATGGCGGGAAATTCCTTGCATATGCAGTAAGGGTGTGGGAAAACCAAAACAACCGCACTATAATTTTGCTCCATTTTGCTACTGCGCAACAAGAAGCATTCCCAAACACCTCTATCTACCTGACTTCATCATCTTCATCTTCATCATCATCATCATCATCATCATTATCATCATCATCATCATCATCATCATCGGCTATACAAGTATTGGTCGACATGGTTGGCGAGTAGGTATAGCGCTGGCCTTCTACGCCCAAGGTTGCGGGTTCGATCCCGGGCCAGGTCGATGGCATTTAAGTGTGCTTAAATGCGACAGGCTCATGTGAGTAGATTTACTGGCATGTAAAAGAACTCCTGCGGGACAAAATTCCGGCACATCCGGCGACGCTGATATAACCTCTGCAGTTGTGAGCGTCATTAAATAAAATATAACAGCGCATAATATCGCTTGCCTTCTACGCCCAAGGAGCGGGTTCGATCCCGGGCCAGGTCGATGGCATTTAAGTGTGCTTAAATGCGACAGGCTAATGTGAGTAGATTTACTGGCATGTAAAAGAATTCCTGCGGGACAAAATTCCGGCACATCCGGCGACGCTGATATAACCTCTGCAGCTGCGAGCGTCGTTAAATAAAACATAACATATAACATTTTACAAGTATTACACCATGTGGACTAATACAATCTCATAATAAAGGAAATTTTCTCCCCAATTCTTTTTCGGACATCCCTGAGATCTTTTCCCCTGGGGTTGATAGTGAAGCATAACTTTTGGAATTATGTGGGATCTCATACATTGGGAATGGCTCATCCAGTTCTGATATTTCTATTTGAACTAGAATGATTCCAGACTGACTTCTTCCATTACGTCGTATTTGCGTTTATGGTCCCATTTTGTATATTATGCTGTTCTTCGCATAAATTTCATGCTTTCATCTATCCAACTTAATGTCCATGCCTCACTACCATAACAGAGTACAAGGTTTGTTAAAGGTGTATTCTAGTGCTTTTCTGTATCAGGGAAGGTTTCATTATCCTGTTTATTATTTCCATAGTTTTGGTGTATTTTACAATTTTGCTTATTATAGACTATCCAAATCATTATCAAATATTAATTTGTAGCCAAGATAATATAAAATCATTTACACATTCTAAAATTTTGCCATCTAAACATATTTTACTAGGGACAGGGTATTTTCACCAGAAGGGCATAACTTTGGTTTTTTTTTCCTGTATTTATTTCCATGTTATATTTTTTGCAATGATGTTTAAATTATGTACAGAGTATTGCAAAATAATATTCTGCAGATGATATTAAAAGTAGGTTATCTGCAATATCAATGAACCTATTTTTAAATTTGTTTATCTGGAACTGATCATGTCGCATTTGTTTCAATTGCTGAAGATTATTTCGTTCATGTGCATTATAAACAGAATGAGGGAGAGACTGTAATCCCGTTTTACTTCTGTCTTAATTTCGAGCCATTCTGAGGTCCACTGGTCAATGATTTTGTTAAATAAATAATTTCGGGTGTTTCTTATATATAGCCGTCTGCTGATTCCAAAAATTAAGTCAGAAATTTTCCATCACCCACCATTTTTTTTATTTTGAAAATAATTTTTTTCCCGTTTATTAACATTTGTGGTATATGACATGCTGATTAGAAGGAGTATTTTACATTTATATTTCATTCCATTGTGTCAACAATTGACTTATTGTTGGTGATTGTTGTCTGTGAATTCACGAATAACAACAATAGCATTTCCCTCAGAAAGCTGTGATTATAAGGTAAAGTTCCCAGATGAATAGACACTTTCTTTAAAAAAGAAGTTAATCCTGTGCTGTCTTCCGTTGTCAATTGAATTGTGATAGAAGTGTATATATCGTACCTAATAGTGCATTATAAAGTATTTAGTATATAAGAAACATGTCTCGAAAGTGTCTTAATGATAGAAACAATTTCTGTTACATGTGTGGTGAGCTCACTTTAAAAGCAGAGAGGTGAAATTTTACTCCTTTAGTTAGAAGAGCTTATGACTGTTATTTTAACAACAAAATAGACCAGAACAAGACATGGGCCCCGGAAATCTGTTGTATCAAATGTGTAACACTATTAACTGGTTGTCATATGCCTTTTGCAGTCCCTATGATATGGCGCGAACCTAAGGATCATTTGACAGACTGCTACTTCCGCTTGACAAATATATCTGGAATAAATTCTATGTCCAGGCACACTGTTAAATATCCATCTTTAGATTCAGCAATTCGACTAGTGTTTCATGGGCCAGGACTTCCCATACCAACTCCAACAGATGACATAACATTGACTGAAGTAATTCAAAGTGTTCCTGATGTTCAGAATGAATTACAGAAAGATCCAGATTTTGTGGAAGATGACACTATATATGAACCTCTCTTTTTAACACAGAAGGATTTAAATGATTTGGTTCGGGATCTTGATTTAAGTAAAAGCAAGGCAAAATTACTCACCTCAAGACTGAAAGGTTGGAAGCTGCTGCAAGGTGACACCAAAGTAAATTTATTCCTCCAATGCCAAAAGGAATTTGAGCATTTGTTTCCTAAAGAGAGGACCTAGTTTTCTGCATTGATGTTGAGAATTTGTTCGAGTCACTGGGTGTTGAGCATAAACCTGAGGATTGACATTTGTTCATAAACTCCTCGAAAACAAGTTTTAAAGGTGTGTTACTATATAATGGAAACAAATATCCATCCATTCCTTTAGCCCATGTAGTTGGTATGAAGCAAAATAGATGAGAATATGAAGCTCTTACAATCTACTATCAAGTATCAAGTATTCTTGGCAGATATCTGGGGATTTGAAAGTAACAGCTATCTTATTTGGGTTACAGCTTGGCTATACTACATTTTGTTGCTTTGTGTGCAAGTGGAATAGCAGAGACAAAAATAATCATTACATAAAAAAGAACTGGTCAAATAGGGAGTCACTTTATGAAGAACAAGAAAATGTTCTTCACCAACCACTTGTAAGTTCTGAAAAAATCTTATTATCTCCACTGCATATCAAACTAGACTCAATTAAGAATTTTGTGAAAGCAATGGATCGTGATGGCAGTGCATTTATCTTTCTGAAAAATAAGTTCCCAAGAATCTGTGAAGCTAAATTAAAAGAAGGAATATTTGTTGGCTCTCAAATAAGTGAAGTGATGAAAGATACGCAATTTGAAAACCAGTTAAATATGCAAGAAGCAGGTGCATGACTGTCTTTCAGAAAAGTTGTCACTAACTTTCTAGGAAACTTCAGGTCTGAGAACTACAGAGAACTTGTCAGTGAGATCATTGAGAACTACAAGATCATGGGATCTTAATATGTCTTTAAAAATACACTTTCTGCATTCCCATCTCGATTTCTTCCCTGAAAACCTAAGGGCTGTGAGCAACAAGCACGGGGAGAGTTTCCACCAGGACATCGCAGAAATGGAAAGGCGCTACCAGGGTAAATGGTGTCCAAATATGTTGGCAGACTACTGTTGGACACTGAAAACAGATGTTCTTCAACCGAAGTACAGCCGAAAATCTACTTCACATACATTTCAGGTCAGTAAATAAATTATGTAATTTCAGCTAAGATATCATAATACTATAATCAGAGCATTTAGAATAGAAAATGTGGTAGCTCGACAATGGTCTAATGGAACTTTTAAACCCCCTTGTGTCGCCACGGCAACTGAGGGAAACATTGGCATGGCGATCATTCTGAGATTGCAGTTTTCTTCTTAATACTGTGGACAGAGCAGGTAGAACTCGTTCTGCTATGGAATTAAGGAGATATTTCTTGTGGTGTTCGGGTGATTTTATTGTGCCGTTTATGTGAGCGAGTAGTAATAAGCCTAATTTTTTTGTTCTTGATGTAAATCCACTTATATAATCTGTAAGGAAGGGACGAATCCTTTATCCACCCAAAGACTAGACTATTTTTCAGAAGTGGTGTAGAGCAATTCCACGAAGACAGAAAAAACTGTAGGCTCGTTTTTAAATCTGTGATATCCATTTTTCTGCGGTTTTGATTGTAATAGCCGATAAATTTATTATTGCCGGTAAAGAGGTAGAACTTTCACGCAAGAACTGGTGACCAAAACCTATGCCATAACACATATTTTCCCAGACTTGTCTCAATATCTTAAAAAAAGAAAAGAAGAGAAAATATCCAACCAAGAGGACATCAATTCTTTCTCATAACAATGTACCCTTACCAAATACCATCTGGCTATGACCAATTTCATTGACGCTAAATAATCCAGTAGTTGACACAACATCGTTAAATATCCGAGTAAAAAAGTAATTGGATGTGACACCCGAAAATCAGAAGAACACTTTAGCTAATATTGCGCTTGTGTGCATTTATGTGCCATTACTCCATACCTGAATGCCCAAAATTATGTCTAGGTACACTGACCGTAATTCCTTCCAGCAAATGAACCCCCAGACCAGCATTTCAGCTGTTTGGTGTGAGATTTTCAAAATCGATACTTTTTTAGAGTAAAAACTGTGATGGTTTCGAGGGAAGTGAAAATAGAAAAGAATTCAGAAGGTGAATGAACGACCTTGCAGTTACGCTGAACTCAAAGACTCCCCCTTCTGCCCTGTACAAAGGTTCCTAGCATTACACGATTTTAAAAAATATATTACATGTAATTGTCAATACAAAGAACACGTTTGCCTAAGAAAGAACCCTTGAATTATTTAGAGTGACAATTCAGAGCACTAGCGAAATATATTAATTCTTGTGGGATTGCAGATTTAAATATATTCTGACAGAAAAAATTTAACAAAGATTCTCTAGAGTGACATTTTGGAAATAGAAAATGATTATCTTGTGATGTTCACCATAGACTTTCTACATCTGAACATTTTTCAATCTATGTGCCGGTTAAAAAATGTGCTGTATTCAAGCGCTAATTATGAACACCTAATTGAATTCAAGCACCTAGCTTCTCCTTCATTAAATATACATGTTTAATTATTAATTATTTTATTTTTAATAATAGTACTTTAATCGTAATTAGCGTAAAAGTTATTTCGGTAACAAAAGTACAGTATAATTCTACTTTGCATCTAGGCTAAAAAATAATAATAATAATAATAATAATAATAATAATAATAATAATAATAATAATAATAATAATAATGGTTTATTTTAACTGGCAGGGTTAAGGCCATTCGGCCTTCTCTTCCACTCAAGCAGTATGATACAAAATTACTACATTGCTATGAACAGAACATAATCTGGTTTACAATTTTATTACATTTGTTTTTTTGTTTGTGAGGTTTCTAATCGAGCATATGAGAAAGTAACAGATCTCATGGAAAAGTCATTAATTTAATATTCTCCAATAAGTAGCATACAACTAGTTAATATAGTGCTACTAAATTGTTTTAATTTTACAAAACACAAAATAACCTAGGTATTTCAAAAGATCAAAGCTTACATTAGTATAGATATAATATCGAAGCTTAATTTATGAGTCTAAATTGCATGTAATATTTCTTGTTTCTCTGAATTATGTATAAACCAGATACAACTGCAACTAATGACTAAATAGTAGATAAAAACTATTGGTTAAAATAAAGTGTCTCCTTTATTTTATTACATTCTTTCTTATGTATAAAAAAACTACAATTTCATGTCAATGCGTACTTTATAATGCCATAAAAATGTTCAGTTTTGCGAAGCTGTACTTTTTTTGCGTATTTCTGGCTGAAGCCAGCACAATATTCCATTTTTCGGTTAATTATTATATTTACTATTCAGGGTTGTGTTGTATAACTCACAATTTATTAATGTAGTAATATTACATTTTTAAACAAGTTAAATATTGTAACAAAGTACTCTACAATACATTCTTACCTAATGGGTTATTTTTAAAAACCTTTTGCATTCGCTCAAATAGCCATCCTGAAACTGGTAACGGAAAACAGAGCTAGCGCCACTCGGCGACCAACCACTGAACTAGAGAAAGTAACGTCACTTTCTCTTCTACCCATCTGCTATAATGTATAGACACGAAAAATGTTTTTCATGTGATTACTCTAAAACCCTGGTCGATGGAAAAGGTCTGTAAATAGATTTGAAATCAGCATAAAAAAATAACTTAGAATCACCCATTGTTTTAACAGAGAAAAGTTTAAATTTTGTTGACTAGTGATTAGTTTTCAGTGAAATCAAATTTGTCCAGTCTGACCTAAAAATCCCGTAACCACCTTTTCTCTGTTTTACTTATTCCCAGTTGGCAATTTTTTTTTTTTTTGTGAAGTTTATTTATACACACTTTAACATCTGTGGTCATATCACGTGTGTAAAATCTTTGGCTATATCAGTAGGTCGTGTACTTTTGTTCTGACTCCGTTTTTATTGTCGTGTGTTATAGATGGCTTATGTTCATGTAACTGATTTAGATTTTGTTTTAATGTTTATGATATTGGTGATTAAGGAGGTCATGAATCATGGTATGTAAATTTCCAATCCAGCATGTGCCTTCGTGACTGAGGGAAACCAGGAAAAAACCTCAATCAGATTGGCTGACCAAGGGGTTTGAACCCAGGACCTTCCAAATACGAAGGCTCTAACTCTACCATTTGTGCCAAGTCGCTCGGTTTTTTTATTGCTTATCCAATTTTTGTAATTTTATTGTTTGTTAGTTGCAATTATAACAATACACGTTACACTACAGTAGACTACTAAGACATGCTATGTTGCACGTGTTGTTCAGTTGTGCAATTAAAAGTTCTCCAGAGAAAATTTTGTCACTAACTTTTTCACCCAGTATTCACACAATGTAAACAATGCGAAAATTTCGGGACACTGTACTGGAATGTGACACTTTATAGATTGTAATAATGGTGAGGGCATGCCTTGCTCCAAAACATGACAGCCTTTCTTCCTAGAATTAGTAAACCCTCATAAACTCCCATTTTCTCCTCAACTCTTATGCACGTGGCAGAAATAAAATATGACAATGACTTCAAGAATTAGCAACTGAGCTAAGTGTTTATTCTTTGCTCGTTCCTACAGTTAAGTGGTGAAGAATGTGAGGGAAGGCTGTCATGTTTTGGAGCAAAGTTATAAGTGTAAAGGTGTCGTCTTTACATGCAATGAAGGCGTTTTGGGGCCAACAAGGTAGAACTCCATGCCCGAGTTACCTCCCATATGCAGTGAGAAGAAAGTAACTAGAAGGGGATTGTAAATAGACATAATAATTAAATAACATTATTTCATGATATGAATACTTCACTTGAGGTTGTTCCACGTTAATTTATCTACATAGGTCTATTTCTAAATAGTCAGTCCCTCTCTCTTTTTTTTTTGCATTGCATAATGACCTCTATTGTATAAAATTCCTAATAAGAAGTGTGTATTATGATAACTTGAAATTATAATATTAAAGCTTTCGCTTATGGACATGCTTGTTCAGCTTTTTAGTCAACGTTGAAATCTCTGGTCATAAGGTTAAAACATTGCAACTCCAGTAATCGCATCTACAGATCCATTGATATATCCAGTGGTGTCATTCTAATTTTTTAACAATCAGTTCTCTCCGTTAATGACCGCAAATTTAAAAATATTAAATGACATAATAATAAACAGCTACAAATAAAGGAAAACTGCAATTCAACGTGTTCTTGCATAATTTAAAAAGCTGACTCACGTCACAAAGAATGGGAGTAGATTTTTGACACTTCATCTGTGCGCTCAGTAGCAGAGGATTGCCTCACTACAGACACATCATATCACATACATTGTCCTATCTACTATACTATTATATGCACAAATATAGTATAATATACAGCATTATACTATATACACACAAATTAAATAAAAACAATAGAAGCAGGAAATACATGCATTTAGGTGTTCCTTATGCAGAAATGACTGATGTTTCCAGGAAATGCGGCAGCATGGGTCAAGTGCTGTTCTATGCATGCGCAGAATCTTTTTTACTTTCTCCCAACATTCTTATCTCCAACACAATAACGGTAGATAAAGTGTAAGAAGTCCACAGAACAACACCAACTAACTAGCTTTCAATAGCTGCTCACATTGACATATTGTTTGAATTAACCCAAGATGCCCCAGCCAGAAATAGGAAAAAGTAGTGCTTGTTTGTTGTAGCCCTGTGCTCCACATAAGGACTTAAAGGAAATACTATACTATCCGAAGATGCATCTGCATACACACTTATACCACATACTGTTACATCAAGTTAATATAACATGTTCAGCATATCACTGCCACTTCTAGCAACACCATATTGTATCTTTGATCCAGGGAAAATACAATATGTCATTGCAGAAAGTGGCAGGATTAAGTCTTTCCATAAGTGACGAGTACTTTTCGTGGACCAAAAAAATTGTATGGCTTTCCTAAGAAGTAGGGATGATGTATTAAGCATTTACCACTTTCGAAACATCAGTCAATGAACCAGTTTTACTTTTCTCACATATACCTCTACCACCACTAATACAGGTTTGGTTTTAAGAATTGATGCACGTGAGGTGCAAGCTGGCACTTGTACCATCTTCGCAATGATGTGCGAGGCTTGTGGTTTCTCACACTGAGGATTTAGTGGATCAGTTGCTGAACGCATGTTGTGTTCAATGAATCTCTTTGCCTGTTTGCCACTTTTGGGAAAGGAAGTTAAGGATGAACTGGAAATTAACCTGCACACTTTGGTGGAGAAGAGAGTGATATCTTCAGTAGACTGTCAATACTCCAAGTATCTAAATGTTTTATTTTCCTATCTTATTATTCATTTTTATCACAGATTTGTTCCTTGGACCCGCATAGTTATGAACTTACATCGCTATTGATATAAAACTTTAAAAAATCCTCCCACATAATTCATTTTTGGCAGCCTGAGACAAAAATAGGTACAGTGATTCTAAAACAAGTTACAAAAGAGTTTTTTTACACTATTTTCTACACATTTACGACATTTACTGTGCCCTGTCCAACAATATGAAAAAAGAAAATAAGCATGGACTGGGGCGGTCCATGATACTATGGCAAAAACTGAAGTTGTTCTGATCTTAGCTCTATATGCTTTGTTTTTGTCTCTTGACAGTCAAACTGCTGTTTTAAATTTTAAGTTAATGAAGTGATATCTAGAGGTCGTTCCACTCTAAAAATTTATGTCAATTTTATCAGGTATGAATAAATGACTATGTCTAATAGTTTGAGATCTTCCCCTATGAACTGGCTCCTTGGAGAGCCAATCTCTAAATTGTCGACAGCAAGATTACCACATGGATTAGACATGCTCCAATGTGTACAGTTTCATCTCTTGGACAAAGACAAGCCCCTCCTATATAGTTACAGATTGGCCAAAGGGAGAATGCAAGGATTCCAACCCTGTGAATAGTTTTGTATGTTAAGAAACTTCCCAAACTATACGAAAAATACCTGGATCTAAAAAAAAAAAAGAGCTAGACAGCGAGGAAGTGATATAATAAAACAAAACACATTAAAGAGATCTGGGCTAGTTGTTTGATACTGCTATGACACATGCAATGAAAGAGATTAGAAATGAGGAGGACCAGATATTTCTTGAAATGCAAAGAGAAGACTCATTTTGAAGTAGCATGGAAGGTGCTGATCTAAAAACAGTTGCAAAAGAAATCAAGAATGAATGAAGAGAGCTCGGTATGAAGAAGTGAATTGTGTGTATGTCTAATAACTATCCAATTCACTTGCGTGATTCGGGTTCTGCATACTGCAGATAGATAGATACCTCTTCATCATGTTAATCACCTAGTGAATCTGATAGCAAGAATGAATATCGATTGTCTGAATCATTATCTTCATTTTTAACATTATTACCTGCTGTAGTTGTTCCCTCCTCACCACCTAGTGTCCCTAAAAACATATTCGAGTTACCTAAGGTAGTCAGTGCCTTGGATAGAGTCAATCTTCCAGATTGTGCAGCAGTATTTGTAGCTGGAGCCATTCCTGAGACATTAGATAACATTAGAGAGTGGAACAAAGCATCTATTGGTATTCAAAGTTGTTGTTTGTTGTTGTTGTTTTCTAATGCCAGACGTTTGACAATAAAGTCATTTGACCTCTTGCACTCCAATATTTTTCAAAGATATTATCATGACCAGCCACTGAAGCACAGATTTTGAGGTGTTCCGAATCCATTTCTTGGTTTGAGTTGCACAATGGACAGTTAGGGGACTGATATATTCCAATTCTATGCAGGTGTTTGGCCAAACAATCATGGCCTGTTGCCAAGCTAAATGCAGCTACAGACGATTTTCGTGGTAAATCGGGAATTAACTGTGGATTTTGATGCAGAGAGTTCCATTTTTTCCCATGGGATTGTGTTATCAAATTTTGTTTGTTAAAGTCTAAGTATGTAGATTTAATAAATCTTTTCACCGAGTAATATGTAGATTTAGTAGCAGGTCTGTAAGTAGCAGTGCTGCCCTTCTTTGCTAAAGCATCCGCATTCTCGTTTCCCAGGATTCCACAGTGTGATGGTATCCATTGGAATACAATTCTTTTATTGAGTGATATTAATTGAGAGAGCATTTTAGTTATTTCTGCTGTTTGAGATGAAGGTGTGTGTTTAGAGACTATTGATAGAATAGCTGCTTTGCAGTCTGACAATATAACTGCATTTTTAAATTTACTGATGTGGCATAGAAGATTCCTGAGACTTTCACTTATTGCAATGATTTCTCCATCAAAACTTGTTGTTCCATACCCAAGAGATCTATAAAGTGAGAAGAGACAGCACGTAACACCTGCACCGGCACCTAGTTCTCTGGAGATCAAGGATCCGTCAGTGTATAAATAAAGCCAGTTTTGTGGAGGGTATCTAATATTAATTGTCTCTAAAGACAAGTGTTTTAGTATTTCAGTGTTTACTTCTGATTTCAGTATTTCAAAGTCCATATAATGATATCAAGCTTCTTACTCTCCATAAGAAATATCCGAACCAAACTGTAGATAAGAAAGCACAATTATAGGCTACTATTGCAATTTGCCAACATCTTTGGTTTCTCTCTGAGCATCTGTTTGCTTTTTTGATGACCAAGTGACCACAGAGAAAAAGAAAAATCATCACAATCATCATCATCATCATCATCATCATCATTTACTAAACAGGCTTTAGATAATGTGGTCTGTTGCGGACTCAATTCGTTTAACCAGCAAAAAAGGAAAATATAGTGACAAACTTGCAGCCTCCACAGAAACCTGATACTCCTCAACGACTACAGACCATGGCTAAATTGGAAAACCTGAAATTGGAGAATCCTGTAACATTAAGAACCAGTTATTTATTTGAAGATTGAAATAGGAAGAGTCAAATCTCAATCTTTCCTGCACAGACTTCCTACAGAGTGGTTTTCAAGGAACTTCGTGATTGCTCCTCTTAGACGAAAGTAGTACCGGTAAATGACACGACAGAACACACTATCAACCTGTTCCGAAAGTTGTTGTTGTTGTCTAGTGCCTTGCATTTGGCAATGAAGCCATTAGCAGTCGTGCTTTCCAATACTTTTGAACTGTAGTTTCTTCTGATCTTAATGCTTCACAGGTCTTCAAGTGATCTTCATTCATTTCTGCTGGATCGTTACACAGGACATATATGGGTGAAGCTGAGATACCTATTCTGTAGAGATGACTTGCTAGACAGTCATGATTTGTCAATAGTCTGAAGGCTGCAACTGCTGTTTTCCTTGGTCTCTGGGAGATTATATCTGGGTTGGAAAGTAGTGTAATCCATTTTTTGTCTTTAGCATTTGATTCTATTTCTTGTAGGTATGAATGAGAAAATTTTGTAGTGATCAAGTGTTTTATTGAGGAATATGAGAAATTAAATTTAGATTTTTGTTTTATTGTTGTGCCTTTCTTGGCAAGTGTATCTGCTGTTTCATTCCCCATGACTCCACAGTGTGCTGGAATCCATTGGAGACGGACAATCTTATTAACTTTTTGGAGTTGTGTTAACATTTTGTAGCATTCTCTTATTTTTGTTGACTTCTTTGTAGCATTTGAACATATTCCCTGAATTGCAGCTTTAGAATCTGAAAAAATTACTGTCTTGTTATATTTATTTAAGGGAAGATTTAATAATTGTCGGAGAGCAATGTGTATAGCCTCTATTTCACCATCATAATTTGTTGTGTCTCTGCCAACAGAATGATAAAAGGAAAAATGTGTACATGTAACTCCAGCTCCAGTAAGGTTTTCTGTGGTTGATCCATCAGTATATATGTGTAGCCATTCTTCTGTAGGGTACTAATAAGAAACACCATAAGCCACAACAAGAAAGTACAATGAGACATTGACGAAGATGAATAGAAACAGTTTCTTCTAAAACTTTTATTCAAATACTGATAAGAGTTTTCTACTCCTTCAAAAGCTGCTCTGACTTTTTTCTTTTACTATGTTACACATTATAAACTTCTCAGCTCTGGAGCGACTTGTAAATGGTAATATTTTAATGAAATTTTTTATGCTTGTTTTATACATTAATGCATGATATTAGCCTTGTGGGAATTTGAATTTTTGAAAGTTCGGTTTTTTGGACCACACTACCATGTCAACGCACTGGAAGAATTTCTGTTAGCTACTAGCAAACACATGTAATTTTTAAGTAAAGAGTTCTCTTTTAGATCTTTTATGTCAGATTCTAGAATATTGACATAATTAAGTACTTGACTGAGGGTATTGAATGTATATTGCATATTTAATCTTACTGTTTCTAGTTGGACTGTGAGAGATTCGGTGTCATGTACGTATCTCTGGCAGACTTAGTGTTCTCTCAGAAGATAAAATTTTCTTGGTAGGCGATCTGTTGCAGACTGCATCCTGTTGTTCTCTCACCAGTGATAGCATGGTTGAAATATGATGTGAACTGACATGAACTTTTGTACTGTCACCCCTTGACAATCTTTCTGATGATAAACATATCTTGCATGGAAAGATGAAGGACCCACCTCATGTAAAAGCCTCATACTCAGGATTGCCGAATTTGAGACAATCAAGGTGGAATGCACTTCTGACCGTGCACCTCTTAGCTTTACAAACCACTCACTATTGCTCGTGTAGTGTGGTCTCTCACCTCGCATGCATCGGATCTTAAAAAACAAGCCTTTGAAGACTTGATTGCTGTGTGGATTTAGATTCAAACATGAGCACAGCTTAAATGATATTGACTACTAACGACCCAGCAACCATAAAGCATTCTGAATCGTTAGAGACTGGAATTTTTTGTTGAGTTCAAAGTGCAAAATGTGGGATTTTCAAATGGGAAAATCGGTGCTTTCAATTGAATTTTTCAGCATTTCCACATTGTTCGCTTTCGAGCTTGGAAATTAGTATGTTCGTTTTTATAAAGTCTTTACAACACTTTTTCCCAGATAGTCGCAAGTTTTCTTTTTGTTTTGCACACTGCAAAAACAAGTGGCAATAGAAGTCAGCACAAGAGATTGTTCATCTTCCTTGCGAAAATTAATTGCCGATACATGTTTTACCAACTTCAAATCTTTCTCAACAGTATCACTTCTTTCCCACGAGACCTCACAATTACAAAATTTACACATGACTGTACTTTTATCTGTGCAATAAAACCCATGCCTTTTATACTGGAAAGCTCTGACCCTTGGAGCTATTTTATTATTAAGCATTCTTGTAGTCTCACTTGCACGGGGACACAATAATGTTATTTCGCCTATGTGTGACACTATAAACAAATAAAACAAACACACTCAACACGCTCCAAAATAATATGAACTAAGGATGCATTCAGCAGGCTCACAATGCTTACCATGCTCACAATACGATTCTCGCACATCGCTACGTATATCAGATATGATGTCAGGAGTGTGTTTAGACCAGGTATTTGAATTAAAAACTTCTAGCTCATTGACGTTAACTAAAACAGATTCAATATCGATTGTGCAATACTAGTGACCATAAATATTGACCTTATCTGTGCGACAGCTATCGATTATCGATTGTAGTAAAAAAAATTAGAAATTGAAAATTCGCGCACATAGTTCGCTAATTGCTTAAAAAATCGCATTTCCGACTTGATACGGATTTCGCGATGTTTCACGAATTCAAATCAGGCATAAATGAATTGAAGAATGTATATTTACTGTAATAAGACGTTGAGAAATATTTTTTTTCCAAAATTCGAGAAATATTCCATTTCCTATGAATTGTCAATACTTTAAAAGAAGGAAATAATATATTTCATTCAAATGGAATAACAAATTGTAGGAGAGAGGAAAACGAAGTAGGGTAAATCTTGTTAATATTGTGATAAGAGTAATATCGTGATACTGTGTTTGATAGTTTGATTCAAGGGATTAGGTTTATTCTGTTCAGCATGGGAATTATACTTACAACATATAAATGCATGCTTAAATCCAATAATTCCTTCCTACATGCTACAAGGAAATTATCCCAAGAAATTACATCCAGTCTCACAGCACTCAGTATCACCGAATCAGCAAATATTTTGGACAAGTACAGCACTGTAGATACGCGAAAGGTATGGCAAGTATTAAGAGAAAAAGCGTTTGAGAACTGGAGCCAGAAAAAACATAAAGGCAAAGGCATGCTCTTATACCAACAATATACCCCGGCCAATAAGTGGATCCGGAATCACAGGGGTCTTTCCTGTAGTGAGTGGAGGGAAGCAATCAAGATGAATGCGAATGTGTCAGCTGTGCGTAGTGTACCTGGCAGGTCTTCGGGCAGTAACCTCTGTCGACGTTGCGACAGGGAGGTTGAAACCCTTGCCCATGTCCTGGGGGCCTGTCCACACAGTTAACTTCTACGAAATACGTGGCATCATACAGTAAGATCTATAATAGAAACTGCCTTAAGGAACAAAGGTTATTCAGTATATGAAGAAGTACACGGCATATCCAGTGAGGGCAGTAATCGAAGAATTGACATAACTGCATTTAAACCTCCCTCTCTTGAAGGTTACATCATTGATTCTACTGTGAGATTCGAATCGCACAAACACCAGCCAGAAGAAGTACACGAGGAAAAAAGGAATATATATGAACCTTCCATCAGTTTTTATAAGGACAAATACCATCTGGAATCCATTGTCATTACGGGACTAATGATAGGAGCCCGTGGGACCATACCACAGTTCCTAGTCGACTTCTGTAAATCTTTTGACCTGCATAAAAGTATTTTAAGAGATCTAACAATTGCAGCACTCAAAGGCTCAATAGCTATTTTCAGGCATCATACATATTGTAACTATGCTGTTGTAAAATTGAAAATTAATATGTAATGTATTTATTATTATTATTATTATTATTATTATTATTATTACTACTACTACTACTACTACTACTACTATTATTATTATTATCATTATTATTATTATTATTATTGTCAGTTATCAATATCATCATTGCTATCTCTGTTTTCTTTCTTTTTTCTTGTATTAGCTCGATGAGAGCTCTATAGTGTTCTTTTGACTCTGTTGACCCTCTACAGGGCTTTAACTTAATTTGTATTATTTTCATCAGTGTTTGTATTCCTTTTTTGTATTTATATGTGCTATCTGGTAGGATGGAAGAGAAGGCCTTATGGCCTTAATTCTGTCAGATTAAATAAATAAATAATTATTATATGGACCATGACTAATTCGCATCTCCTTATGTTACTTCGTTTAATATCATGTGTTTCAATATAATTCAAATTGTTTATTTTTCACTCTAACAACAATTTATCACTAAGCCTCAAGGCATTTACTCTATTGTATCATGGTACTCTTTGTCGATGGCAACCTGTAGTGGTTACAGGAAGAAATTAAATCAAAATCAATGGTTTTAAAGAGCGAGAGAAGGACCGATTTTATGCAGCAACTTGTCCATGAACTTGTCCTTAATACATTGTCACAAAAAACCAGATTTTTGTCTCGATAAGTAAAATTGTAATAAATTCTCATACCAACTATCACGATATTACTCATATCACGATATTACCAACCTTTACCCTATCTTATTAATGTGGTTAATAATGTATTTTGTAATTGAAAATCTATTTATTTATTTAAATTATGTTTTTGAATAATAAATTATGGTTCATAATTGTGTATGTGATATTAGCACTCAAAGAGAAAGGGATATTGGTAGACGACTGCCAAAGTAATTGCAGATCAGTTTCAAGTCTGCAAACATAGTAATATCGACAGGCCAGTTCTAAAGAGAAACAACTCAAAATTTAAAGTTTTGAGAAAACTGAAGCTAAAGCTTCAAGCATATGTTGTTGTTGTGTTTTCTAATGCCAGGCGTTTGACAATAAAGTCATTTGACCTCTTGCACTCCAATATTTTTCAAAGATATTATCATGACTAGCCACTGAAGCACAGATTTTGAGGTGTTCCGAATCCATTTCTGCTTCAAGCATATATATTGTAACTATATATAAAAAGCATATATAAAAGCATATATAAAACATGATTAATTGAATTTGGATTAAGTTAAATGATCCTTTGATTATGCAAATCTGGCTTCCAGCTCCCTGTGAAGCAGGCTGAATAATTTCAAGGGAAAAATTGTTCCGGGGCTGGGTATCGATCCTGGGACCCTTCACTTAGCACACAAATACTCTACCGACTGAGCTACCCCAGGAACCATACACAACACCGACAATGCCACAACCCAACTTTGAGTGCACACAATTCTGTGTGACTTAAATTGTGGGGTAGCTCAGTCGGTAGAGCATTGGTGCACTAAGCAAAGGGTCCCAGGATCGATACCCGGCACCAGAACAATTTTTCCCTTGAAATAATTCAAGTCTGCTTCACAGGGAGCTTCTACCTGAAAGCCAGATTTGCATAATAATATATATTCGTTACTGTAGATATGTTAACAGAAAGCCACAATCTAAGTCACACAGAATTGTGTGTATTCAAAGGTCGGTTCTGGCATCTTCTCAGCCCATTTGAATTGTGTGGATATAAAGGGAAGAATTGTGACGGTGTCGTGTAAGGTTCCTGGGATAGCTCAGTTGGTGGAGCATTTGAGCGCTAAGCGAAGGGTCCCGGAATCGATACCTGGCCCCAGAACAATTTTTCCCTTGAAATTATTCGATCCTTTGATTCTTCACAGCAACATAAAGCTTCAAAATGCAGGTTTCTCTAAACTTTAAATTTTGAGTTGTTTCACTTTCAAGCTGGGCCGTCAATTTTGTTTTCCTGTTTTGACCGCCAGCACACTTGGATAAGAAACAACGATTTAATAATGTGATTATGTTTACTGTTATATTAAAAAACTAGAGAATTTCGTGTTAAAATGTTAAATTAATGTTCTTGCTTTCTGTCAAGAACCTAATTTGTTTTAATTTCAAACATTTAAGAACAGGTTCTACGAACTGCGACAAATTCAACAAGTGAATCCACTGGATAAATGCCCTATTTGCTACCAGTAAGAATTCAAGTCTCCTGAACTTGTTCACAGAGTCCGTGGATATCCAGAGTACTGCAATCCTTTGCACTGGAAATGCCGACAAATCAGCTATTTTTATTACAGCGCTTGCTATTTGCAATATATATTTGTAAAGGGAATGAATGTAGCCTAAATCAGAATAAAATATTTTTAATTTTAAGGGCCATGGCTTAAATTGAGTTATACTTTAAATGTTCCTATCCCAAGCATGTTGAAATGGAATAACAACAGTGGCCGACTAATTGATTGCACTACTCTGGGATTCTGCTTGTGCATAGCCGAAAGAGCTTCTACTTCAGAATGTAAACAGTTACTGTACCTATGAACAAAGAGGAGTGGAAAAGACGATTCTCCAATTTCTGCAGATGCCACAGCTCCTCCTGCCCGACTTTCTTCTCCCACTTGGCGTACTGTCTGCTGGATTCCCTGAAGTGGTCGCTGCTCGAGCTCTGGGTGGCAGCGTCTGGCATCATCAGCTTTGCCGGCTTGCCAGTTGTATCATGTTGAGCTAAAAGGCAGTGTAATTCTGAACTGAAATCTTCGTAATACACTGATTGCTAACTATGAAGAGAATAAATAGGTACTGTCCAGCCGAATGGTTATATCTCTTTCCTGTTCGTCCCACTCGTTTCTCCTGCCCTCTTTGTAAGGGCTAGTGGCTGAGCTGTTAGGTTCTTCTCTGCAAATATTTGCTGTACGGAATTGGAAGTTTACGTAATATTATAAAACTATTTAAAATAATTTAAAGAAAAGGGTCCCATTAAGTAAGTAACTGTCATGTGATTTCCTCTGTTTTGACGACCGTGTGACATAACCACTTGGATGGACAGTAGCATGACAACATGTACGTCACCAAATTAAACTATTAACAATAAGTGAATCATAGAAGTAAAATCTGAAAAGGAATCAAAAGATGAAGCATGTAGTAACAGCTACTCCTAATATAGGCATAACCTCTAAGAAAAATAAATTCAGAGAACTGAAATAAAGAAGTTTAGGCTTTTATTAAAAAATTAAATTAATTCATCCATATTCTTTTATTTACAGATGGTTCCTAAATGTTATGTTTCTGTGTGTAACAACAATTACTAGAGTGCTTTACGTGAGTGTGTTACATTACAGTTCTCAAATTTCCAACTGAAAAGATAAGTTATGTGGCTGGAAGCTACTCGTATACTATGAAATATTTTCACGCCAACAAAGCATTCAGTTGTGTGTATTAAACACTTTGAAGTAAACGATCTGTATCTAGTACATGTATCTAGAGACAGAGAAGGAAATGTGCAAGAATAGTCCTAAAACAGATGTCTCTTATAACTATTTCCAGGTTTACAGGAACAATTAGATAATCTTATTCCTCAACAAGAATGGACCCTGCTAACAAGTGCATTCAGAGATTTGAGCAGCAACAAATTAAGTGGTTGCAAATGGACAAAATTAATTCGTTTGATGAACTGTGTAACACAGATACTTTTAAAAAGATAGCAGGTGGATCATTAATCTCAATGCAGTGTTTCTGTACTTTTTGTTGGTTAATTTTGAGGGTGTGTCACAAATATATTGCTGTATTAAAATATATGAAAATTTATCAGTGCAATTGTGTGTAAATAATCAAAATGATATTCATTGCATCACAGAGTTGGTAAGTGCACACATAAAATTAGAAATGTGGTCTCAATTGGAGAGCATTCTTCTAAAGTATGTAAATTATAATAATTATTACGGTGTAATGATGTTTAGTGTTAACACTGACAGCATGTTGGCCACGTTTGTATGTTTACTTAAGTATAATGCTTTATTGGAGGAAGTATTTGAAAGACGCCTGCTATGTTTATTGGAACAAATTTCAAACACATAAAACATAGTGTCAAAATACTTATGTGATGTATTATAAGTGCATCTTTGTTGTACAAACAGTCATCTTCCTCCTACAATGTTATTAGAAACTGTCCATTTTATACGCTAATAGAATACTGAAATCTTTTAACAAATGCAGTAAATCAATAATAATGAAGTAATTTTTTACTTTTTTGAACCCATGTGCTAGTAATCTTTTGTCATGCGTTAATTTACTACTCTTTATCAAATGCTATTATTATCTGGCATCTGAATAAAATAAATAAGTGCAAGAACAAGCGCGATGAAGACACAACATTTGCTCTATATGGGTTGAGGGAAAACTGCGGAGAAAACCTCAACATTGACATCCCTTAATTTGAGGACCAGCCAGCAAGCCTTGAGAAACTGCTATAGAAGCAGCACTTTCTCTATCAATACTGTCTTTACTTGTACAATACAATATGCTAACTGCGAGCACTGCGGCTGCAGTATTTGTTCTGTTGGATTGAATGGGGGACAATCACATCACACACGTGATCAGAAGTTAAGGTTGTTGCAACCATAAGGCAAATTTCTGCATGACACAATCTGCAGTAGGTTCTGAAATGTAGACTATGATTACACCGTAAAAAAGGTCCGTTCAAAAGAATAGGGCAATAATGCAACAAAAAGTAGGACATTTCCTAAAAACAGTAAAAGACCAAATAATGCAAATAAATGTAAAATAAAAGTAGATTGTATTGGTTCACATTGAAGTGTAAAGAGTTTATATTGTATCCTGCATTATCTCTGATGTATAAGAAAAAATATAATATTTCATCAACTTCCGAGCCCTATTCATCACTCATCAACTCATCACTTTTTCCCACCTCACTTCTGACATTCCCATCACATCCACTCTGTTTCTTCTCATTGCTTCCTTCATGGTTTCTAACTTACTTGATAACTGTGGAGTCTTCACATCCCGCGCTGTACTCTTCAATCTTCTTTTCTTCTCTTCACTGTATTTCTGCATGAATCGTCCTTCCCCAGTATCCCCCACCCGGACATCCGATTGGGGGGATAGTTTACGTCCGGAGTTTTTTACCAGGGAAAGACTCATCATGCCATTTTTTATCACATTCTTCTTGGGATGTAGATAAATGCGGTAGCTTCCCATTGCTATCCGCACACCACTCTCTCTTTCGCATCTTGAAAGATCCCAGGGGGCCCCAGCGTGGAGGTGAGGAGAGTGGATTTGACTAATTAGGCCCTCCAGACTTCACCGAAATTTACCACAAGGGTTAAATATCAGTTCCATCAGGGTTTTTGACCCAATCAGAGACTGGGAAATCCCAATTAGTCTTTGCCCCCCATTATTGAGTCTAAAGCATTACAAAGGTTATCAATGTGAAAAGATAACTAAGATACTTATCGAACATGACACCAAGAAAGTTGGTCTTCCAGCATGATTTAAAATTAAAGTTATGTCATTGAAATATAGATATGTAAAATTAACATTATTACTAAGAAATAAACATAAAGTTCTGTCTACATTAATAATAAGATTATTAGAACGACACCATTTTTAAATTCGCAAATACTAATCATTAATTTTTAGTTTGTGCAATACCTAGATGCAAAACAGGAACAAGATGAAGTTAAACTTCTATGAAAATTAAACAAACTAACACTTCAATATTATTAATTTATGCAGTGATAAGAGAAGTTGTAAAACAAATACAAAGGAAAAATCGTGAACTGAATAAAATTTATAAAAGCAATAATTATATGATTGATAGAATTCTGAAAAAAAAAAAAAAAGTTTTAACTTCAATCTTTATATTTTTGTGGAGTGGAGGGCACACAGGTATGCATGAGGTAATTTTCATTGTGCTACTAAAGCCCCTTGAGTCTTGGTGTCTCTGAGTGAAAATATGTCTACCAGAGTTCACATTTGACTTGAACGAAAAATTGCGTGTGAAGATTTTATGCGCTATGCACTTATCTTTGGACTGATACTAAAGACAGGTAGGCCTACATATTGCAAGTCTGCATGATGGTCAGCACAGCACACAACTACTGCTCAAACAACACTTTCCACAGGCTATGGTTTGCAGAATTGCCCAGTGTGAGTCAGTGGCGTATAATGGTTTAAGGGTCTGGGCTACCACTGACCCTATTATTACACAAAATATATTTTAAAGTCCCTATAATATAATTCCTTACCTATTTATATGTGAATTCCAGACGTCTTGATTGGGACGAAAATACTTTGATGACTTCATCGTTGAAATTACAGTTGGGCCGCTTGCGAAGTTTCTGTAGAAATGACTTTTCAATGGACATCAGTGCCAAGCCGGATAAACGTTCTTGTGTATGAGTTGATCTACAGTAGGATTTTATTCTCTTCAACGCAGAAAATGTTCTTTCTACCGATGCTGACGTAGCTGGTATTGTCACAATTAATGTTGCCAATTTAAGGACTTCAGGAATAACTTGGTTCAGCTGGTTTTCATATATGGCAGATAATATTTCATGGATAGGTTTGTTCGAAAAATCAAAGACTTCTGCTGAATATATTACACTTAATTCATTTTTCAAACGTACTTGATCAAAGTGACTGTTATAGGACTGAAATAATTTGTTTAGTGCCTCATTCGGGAAGTTTTCTCTATAAGCAGAAAATTTTTGAGAATCTAGAAGATGTGTGAACTGAAGCTTTCCATAATCAGAAAATCTGTCAGTAATTTCAATGTGCATACGATCTAGTATGCTGTAGTACAGCTGCCTGTATTTCAATTCACCATCTCCTTTTCTTCGCTTTAATGGTGGTTCCATTGTATTGTCTGAAGAATTTTCATTTTCCATATTACTCCATATGGACGGAAACCTACTACGTCTGAACTCGGATATAGTATTTTTTAACTTTGATACCTCTTGCAAGCAGTATGCTATGTCTAGACTTTTTGTCTGAAGAATATTGTAGAGCACATCTGTATGTGCGAACACTCTAGCATAGACTTCAAGAAGAAATATATTCTGAAACTGTGTGAAAAAATACAAATATCCTTGAGCCTGCACAATTACATCATCATCCCAGTTTTCTTCAGAGTCATTACAAATGATATTTTCAAAGAAAGCAGTCAGTTGTTCTCTGTATTTCTTTACTGTATTTACAAGCCGAGATGTAAAATTCCATCTAGTTGGTGCTACTTTTGGGAGTTTCTTTTTCATAAATTCCTTGAGTTTTTCTGATCTTTTAGCAGATGAGAAAAATGCAGCTAAACCCGACAGTGTTTTGAAAAAAATGCGGCATTCTGGAATGGTTGAAGTAGTTTGTTGCAAAACTAAATTGAGAACATGGCTGTAACAATGGACAAATAGTGCTTGAGGATACTTTTCTTGAACTTTTGTTTTTAAGCCATTAATATTTCCCGCCATAACTGAAGCACCATCGTATGTCTGTGCAATTAACTTATTGCCGACATTGTATTCTGCTATAACACCTTCCACATGCTGAAACAAAGCAGCAGCAGTTTTGCCCGAACTGACATTTGTGAATCGTATAAGCCGTTCTTGAACATTGGCAGTACTGTCGACGTATCTTAAAACAGTGGACAGTTGACTCTGATTAGAGCAGTCACTTGTTTCATCAACAACAATGGCCACAAAAGGTGCTTCTTCTATTTCAGATTTTATGTTCTTTATCATAACCCCACTTATAGCAAATGTTAAGTCATTCTGAATTGCGGGAGAAGTACCACGGAATTCTGTTGAACTCTCAAGATGATTGGCCAGTAAATGGTCAAATTCACTTAAGGAACTTAACTATTCAATATAATTTCCTCTATTGTCTGATTCCACACTCTCATTATGACCCTGAAAATCCAATTCTTGTTTTCCTAGAAAGCAGACTGCGTTAATAAGACGCAGTAAAATCTCCCGATTTTTTTTCACAAGAGCATTGTGTTGGTTGATGTGTAGAGCTTTTTGCTTATCTAGCTGTAAATCAATTCTTGTCTTCCCAAAGTTTGCAAAGTTCATGCTACTATAAATATGAGCTTTTGATTTGTCGTGTTTTAGGACTGCCGTTCGAAGGGAGTTCATATTAGAAAACCCCTCTTTTGACCACACATTAGTTTCGCGGCTAAATAACAAACATGGCCAGCAAAATAGTTTAGACAGTTTAGAACTACCACACAACCAATTCCACTTACCATATGATGTTGAAGTGAAATGGCGTGTGTACTCACGCTGTTTTTCTTTTACGTCCATGGACAAATTTAACTCAGGAGTTGGTCTTTCCATTTTCAAAATTTCAACTTTCTCGTTGTATGTACGACAGTTAAAATGCACTTTTAATAAACCTTCTATTACACAGTCATTTTCAACACAAACCTCTCCAGAAACTTGTTCTGCCATATTTTTCACAATATCACTTAATTGGGAAATTAAAAACTTAATAATTCACAATTAATATAACTCTTAGACACTTGGACAAATAAAAAATTTAAAATACTGCACTGCAAGAACACAATCACATTCATGAGCTAGCGTACTAAGCGTAATGTTGCTTCGCGCCTGCAAAGAAACCGATCACGAGAGTGGCAACTCACCTGGCCTTACACTGCACGATGGAAACAGAGGGGAGCGGGGGATGGGCAGTTGTGCGACAGGACAGCGTTAGCAGAACGGTCACCAGGCTACCCCTTGTAGCAGCGGTTTCTCCAGTGATGCCGTCTTGGCAACTTGTTTCTTTTCGAGAGCAGAGAGCGCATATAAATCTAACAATTACTTTAATTTTAATTACTGTGGTAAAACTAATACGGTAATACAAAATTATTACATTATGTTATATTATAAACTTTTTCTTTTGTAATTTCCTTGGGCTACCACCGGTAGCCCCGGTAGTCCGCAAAATACGCCCCTGGTGTGAGTATTCATTATTATTAATATTGTAAATCTGTGTGTCTTACACTATTTAACAGAATGTTGGAAAAATCTTACTCTCGCCTTTTTGTATTTGTTGTACACACAAGAAAAAGCGTAGTTAAAGTTACAGCAGTTTTCATTTCCAGGACTGATCCATTAAAGTTACACGAAAATGCACTACAAAGAGCAAACAGCTCATATCAACAAAATCGTAATAAAAAAGAAATGCTATGCATTCTCATATGCACCGAGTACTTACTCTTATCGAAATTCTTTCATGGAGCGAGTCTTGATGGGAATCTATCTGTATGTAGGCAACAATTTCGCACGGCTGTCTACAAGTAGCATATATACAGGGGCTCTTGTATACTGCACATGCGCAATGTGTTGTAAGCAAAACATACATACAATAAGGGAGCCCCAAATTTTTTTCCGTATCTGTACATACTCGTAGATCTGTAGTTGATACTTTTGTACGTGGTTTGTAACAGCTGGTGTTGCCTAAACCCTAAAAGACACAAAACTCTATATGGAAGAACATACTATTGTGTCGTCATTAAAAGCTACATATTTCCACACATACAAACATGCAAGCTACCAAAAAATCTCTACAAATTAATTTCAAGAATTAAGGAGAATTACCCATTCAAGATATTATGAAAATGCAATAATTTAACCATGAATATTTCTCAAAGAAAAAGCCTTATATTTCTAAAGGTAAATAATCTTAATCCCTTAGTTTCCTGCTACTGCAATGCAGACCTGGAATATTGCTGGAGTATTAGTCCATGCTAATTCAATAATTATTTGACCTAATAAAGAAGATGAAAGCTGCAATGTCTTACCTTGTTGGCGAAACGTTTAGTCCACCATCATTAATTCTATTGGGTATCCACTTCATTATCTGGTATCCTGATGTAGCCAGATGTTTGACTGGGTTAGTTACAGGGTCCCACTCCATGGGCTGCATGTCATTCTCGGCATTGATGCCTTCCCACTGCATGGGCTCCTTTATTTTTAGAAAAAATTCAGAAATGTGGAATAATAAATGTTAAAATTTTAATCGACAATGGTGAAGTTTTAAGGTCTACAATGCCGTAAATTGGCTCACTTTAGAACAAAAATAAATTGGGCATCCCATGATGTAGATCGACGCAATTAAATTAATGTTATTCCTGAATGAGTGGATTCTATGAAACATTTAGAATTCACTTTTTTTTTTAATTTTCTCTGTCGCAGGTAGATTTCTCTATAAACCTACAATACTGCAAGAAACTTCGATAATCGAATCAGTGAATTACATGCAGATTCCTGGAATTGTTTTGAAAGTTCTGAAAGACTTGTAAAAACCGCCTAAAATTTCTTAACACAGCTAGTGATAAGTAGGGAGCACATTTTTATCTGCTAAACATTTTTAATATATTTATTTCTTATGTGCAAAAAAATACGAAAATATTTGCTAAAAAAAAATATATTTCTTTTAATATGACAAAAATATCTTACTTAGCTTGAAAAAATTGTTACTAGGTACTCACCAATCACACTTGAGTATCAGTTGCTAGTAGCTGGCCGAGAATTGCAGTGGACAACAAAGGTCATCTCCAAATTCTCCATTACAAATGCATGCCGATTATCTCTGAACAACGACTTATACTGTGAAAACGATCTTTCCACAACACAGGATGTCAGACATGAATATTTAAAGGGAGGAATGTCACAAACACATACAGTACACCATCAATTTCACCTACAGGCACACCCTCCAATACTTGAGTAACTTCACACATTTTTTTATACCCACTGTTTTTTCCCAAACACATTCTGGAATTTGTCACTTAGTACGCTTACTTGTACTTCTGAACCTGGTAGCGAGTCTAGTTTAATCCATGGATGTTTCAAGTTTTTTATGGTGTCACACAAAAAGCTTAAATTTGCTGATAGGAAAGCCAAATAGTTTTTTAAACAACCATTTTTCAGTAAATCTTGAAGGATATCAATTGACGAAGCATCGTTTTTGTCCAGCTCATTCACAACAGACGCAAAACTTTCAAAATTGCTTGCATAATATACAACGGCACTTAGCCATGTACCCCAGCATGTGACACAGGCAAATGAGGAAGTGTAAGATCTGGATATTTCTGTTTGAACACATCAATTTTTGAGGGTGATTTAACAAATACCTTTTTTTCCATATGACACTAATGGCCAGTTTTTCCAAGTAATGTTTAATTTGGCTTAACAAATGTTAAATTAACAGCTGGTTTATTTTTAACGTTTTGTTAAGATGTTTTCCATTTTTCCAACATAATTTTGTTTAAAATAACCAACACTTAACTTTAACTGTCGTTAATACTATTCTAACTACTCAACAGCAGTTGGTAATGATTTTGCATATATAAGACAACTTCTTATTGGCTGATATTATTATTTAAATTCTGTACTATGGAGTAAGTCATGAAACATGTGTAAAATCGTAACCTATTACAGTAGCCATGATTCATACAGTACAGAGAATTGATAAATGAAAGTTGCATTTACTGCTATTGAATAATAATAATTATTATGTATGGTTATATTTTATAATGCTAAATATGAATTTCTGTTTAGAAAAATCTCAGCATTATGACCACCAGGTGACAATAATTACACGAATGTGTGTGTAGTCAACTGTATAGAAAACCCCGAAGAGAATTCCGTATCATATAAAATTCTCTAATTCAGGTTCATGTATAAATTATATGTAATTTCGTCCTAAAGAAGCAATTGCTGCTGAAACATTTTATTATTTACTCACTGCGTATTTTGAAGCACTATTGACATCGGCTATAGTTGAAGAGCTAGTAACATAGAATCTACAGTTAATAGTAGCTGGTGAATTGGAACAAGTGGCCTATTTCAACTAGGTAACATACAACTGAGTTTTAAGACAGGAAAGTGATTATTATAACTACATACTGGTACCTAAGAAATATTAGTAAATTAATACATAATGTGCATTCAAACATAACAAAACTTAATTGGTATATTAACTTTCATTTATTAGAATTATATTATAGCTAGCGATAATATATGTTTGCACTGGCTTTAAAACAGAAGCGAAAGAGCTGGATTCTTGGAATTTATAATCGTTTTCTTTCCGATGGAAATTTAATTTTCCAGCAGGATAATTACCCCACGCACACCGCCATAAACGTTCAAAGACGGTTCACGGAAAAGCATGAAAAAGAGGAGGATTGACAAATATCGAGACATCCCACCTCAAAATCCAGATCAGTTCTGGTTACCTGGGAAGATTTCGCTAAGGACCAGAACTATTTCCGCGATCTGGTGGACTCAATGCCCCGAAAATGCCAGGCAGTGATAGACGCCGATGGCAAGTGGACAATGTATTATATCCACATGTGTATTTCTTTTATTTTTCTTTAATTTGTTTGTTTATCTTTGTTTTATTTCGGGAAGAAAATTGATTTCCCAAGAGTTTTTTAAATTCTCCTAGTGGAGCCAGAGTTGCGAAATACTACACAAAATTATAAAAATGAAGAAAGGTAACATGTATAAAAATTAGTTACGTTAAAAAAAAAAGCTATAGCCGAGAATCGAACACGGGCCCCTGCGATGGCAAGCCAACACGCTAATGACTACTCCATTGGGGTGTTATGACGTAACCAGCGCGACGAGGCACATACAGCTGTTAGGCTTGAAGTGTACGGACACAGCTCAAATACAAACGTAATCGTGTAAATATTTCAATGTTCAGTACTAGTTAATGTTTCATTTGGACTGATTTACTGAAGTTTGGTGAAACCGGCCCTTACTCTAAACATTCCTCAAAGAGAAACATAACATGTTATTTTCACAACTTTTGTCTGAACAGCTGTGGTGTTATCCGCCATGTTTAACTGTTTGTTAAATGAGTTAACGGCCTGAAATCCTACATTTAAAGTTAACAAACGGTTAAGAATCTGTTAAGCCAAACTGGTGTTGAACAAATGGAAAAACTGTATTTAACAAACTGTTGAAGGTTTAACAGTCGTTAAGTGTTCTAACAATACTTGGACAAACCGGCCACTTATCTACGTTGGGGTACAGAGACACATAGTTTCATATAGTGTAGAGCATGGACCACACATGTTACATTTATCATTTTTGGAAAGCTCACTATAAAGCCTTCAGCTGTTTTTTTCATATACGCTGCACCATCTGTAAGTAGGAGTAACACAATGTCATACACTTCACCCCATTTGGCCATAGTAAATGCATAGCTTCGTTAAATAAACTAGCTACTGTGACATGGTTTGCTGTAGGCATTTCTTTACACGCTAACAAAAACGAATGTTCACAAGCAGTTTTGTCATTCTTTAACACAACAACAACACCACCAACGTTTCCTACTTTTCTACCACTTGAATTCGTTGTTTCGTCAATGCTCACCCACAGTTTTTCACTTTCACACACTGACCGAATTTTCTGTGAAGTTTCCTTGTAACATTTTGGGAGGTAATGTTTCCTTAATGTCGATTCCTCAGAAGGTTCGATGTTGATGTATTTAGTCAGGATATTTTTAAGTTTCACATTATTTAATTTATGGAGTGGAATATCGGCTGCAACAAATGCTCTGCATAAACCTAAATAATATTGGGAACACTTTGACGGTCCTACATTGGAAGAAGCTGGTCCACCTATTAGCACTTGTCGTGAATGCACACGTGAAGCAGCGGCAATGTGCTTGTTTCCAGACAAATGTTGGGTTACCTGAGAGCGCTGATCTTCATTTGCTGATTTATCATATGGTTGGCAAAATAACACTTTTCTGTCGGTAGTAAAAATGTTTTTAAATTCATTTATGTATTGCTGAAGACGCGATCTTAAACTCGATTTGATTTTAGGCATCTCAAGGGACTAATAGACACATGTCTTAACGTAAACGTTTCTAGCTACTGACTGACAATTTTGGAGAAAAGCTTCCTAAAGTGAAGCCACTACACCTACACTACGCAGCTTATGCTTATGGTCCAATAACAGGGAATCACAACAAGATGTATTGCCTCACTTGATAGCCATGGGTGACAGGCGAGAGATTTGTTTAAATAAAATAATGTTTATACCCGAGCTCTTATCTGTTGTGTTTGTGTTTCACAAAGCCAGCTCTTATCTGTTGTGTTTGTGTATCACAAACAAAGCGGGGAATGAAGTCATCTTCAGCAACAATAAACATTCCTAATTATATGTTGCAAGATCTCTCCTTCTTGTCCATGTTAATTTATTCTCTAATAATAATACTGATATGCTGCCTAGCAGTTCTAAAACTTGAGGCGATACTATTATAAAAATGAATCAAGGATATGCCACACAGAGCATAGAAACACGAAGCAAGAATTCTTAAGAAGAATCAAGAATTCTTAAAAAGATAACGTACTTTTGAGTGATATAATTGATTTAGTTTTAAAATATTTTAAAGTTCTTGTAAAAAATTATTTAAGTAAAAAAACTCCAAGATTAATGTGTTTATAATAGATTTCCTGAAAATATGTATTTACATATTTTTTTTTTGTGAAAATATGTTTTTTTATGTGAAATAAAATTCGGGGTTTAAACTTGAAACTTCACATTCGGGATTTTTAACTTTGTTAATTGTGTTTTATCACACGCAAAAAAATATATATATATTTAATTAGGCTACATAGGAATCTGCTCCTTAGTGATAACCGGTATAGATGGAGTAGGGAAAGGGACTTGTGTGCTGGGAATGTGAGTTTGATTACACTCCAGTTGATACATTATATGTGCATGTATCTTTTCTCTCCATGCTCTTGGAGGCAATGTCGACAATGCAGTACACACAATGCAGCTTTCCACATTCGAACGTGGAAAGATAAAATGTATGCACTTTTTTTTCCTTTCTGGCAACTTGTAAGTCTGTTATTTAATGAGATCACTCAGCGTCAAATGAAATGGTGAAATGGAGATGATATTAAGGCAAAATTAATCGATGATGAGCTAGGGACCCAAACACGTGATCAACTCAAGTCAGATACAAGCAATTATGGGATTCAATATATTTCAATTTCTGTCAACACTGAGACCGCTTCGATAATAGGAGCAGCAAAAAAGAAAGATGAGTTCATGTCAATTTGGCCGTTATTCGAGGAACCTGTCATCAGTTCGTGGCTACCTGTAAGACCTCTGATATTGTGAGTTAGTAAAGTGACTGAAAAATTACAAACATTTCGAAGCAATTTTTCATTCGTACAATATATTCCTGTTAAATTACAGATATATTAAGATTTTCGTAACAGTTACTTGAATTTGAATTAGATTTAAGGCACTCTGGCACGCCCTATTTACAGTAGCGGCCAGTGATCAAAATCCTCGGTGAGGCCAGATGCAACTAGTTTAAGTGCCTCCGATAGGAAATGTTTGTTTATGATATTAATTATTATTGTTATTATATTATTAATATCATTATTACTGTATTATTATTATTATTATTATTATTATTATTATTATTATTACTACTACTACTATTATTAGTCTATTCTTATTACTATCAGTGAAAAATAATAATTTCACTCACCAAATAAGCTGTTATGCTCTCTGAGTTTCAGTGATTGTTTCAGTGTGATGACGCATCCCATATTATGTGTTGAAATTCCCCTTTCTTTCTTTTCTTTTTATTTTTTTCCTTTGACAGCAACAAACAAGGCCAAGAGAAGTTTATTTTGCATCACATTACCACATAACCATTTATGTTGTCCATACCAGGATGCAATATAAACTCGCGTTTTAAGATTATGTGTCAGAAAAATTATCAGTGATGTCATAGGTATCTCAGTAGTCTCTCTCTTTATTTAAAACTTCCTTTCTTTTAGTATTATTTCTTCTCGAAAAAGGACACTCTAACAATGAATTAACTGCACCAGTATTATTTCTCTCATTTGTTTCTGTTTATATTTTCCCGAAATACATAACAACATTGGCCCAGATTCACTACTGTACTACGAAGTACAATAGTAGAACACCCTCGCTTATGTCATAAACTGAGACATAAGGGGAGAGAATCTCGAGTGCGTTTCTGCCTGTCAAAGAGCTGGAATTTTGTTATTTATGGCCTAGTTAGGAAGACAAGTCACCACTGCTATTCCCACCCCACTCTATCCTTGAGGCCGGCCCATGGATGGGAGGAGTGAAACCTGACCATGCCAGCCGAATTGTGCCTCAGCTACAACGTTTTAAGCGTAAACTCAAAGCCCGCGAAAGGACATGAAATGCATTAAGCCAAACCTGGCACGAACGATTCTGGCCTCAGGAACAAATTTTACTGCAAAACAGGTCTATATACATCACAAGCCAGACCCGGCACAAGTGATCCCAGCCTCAGTTTTCAAATGATTCTACAGCGATATATGCTTCATTCAAATAACTAATACATTATATAAAAACACAAAATTTTATTTCAGTTAAGCCAAGTGACTGAGGCCCGGCCTCACTTGCCTCAGTCAATCAGCTGCCACTGCCTATTTACCTACCAATGTTAAATTACTGATTTGAAGTGTATGTTTTCTCAGGATTTGCTTGGAGTAGAACTATGAAATTTTGTGGACTTGTTCTTGGGACACTTGTGAGCAATTTAACATGGGCTTTTCAAATTATGTCATATACAGTCTGATCCATTTGGATATGAATAATATTAATTTATCATTATAAAGCTATTATGATGATAGGAAAAATTTCTTGCTGGTTATATTATGATTAAAAGATGGGAGTTTCCATATATGACAATCAACAATGCATAATCTGAAAGGACAAATGAAAATCGTAAATGATTAAAATGGTTACTAAGAATCAACACAATGTGTTCTTTGGTATGCTAAATTTGAGTGTGTTAAAAGAGGTCAAAGGGAATTTCAACGTGAGTATGGTGTGCATAATGTTCCTAAATATGATTCCATAATGTTGTCATATCGAATATTTGTAGAAAGAGGTTCTGTGTTAAAAAAAAAAAAACATGCAGGAGGTCGCAGGCGAAACCCAGTAAGAGAACCAGCTACCTCTTGGCTTGGTCTCTAAATTCCCCAGATCTAACCCCTCTTGACTTCTTTGTGTGGGGTTTTGTTAAAGACATGTCTATTCACAGAAACCCAGGAACATTGATGATCTGAGTAAAAATTACTCAAGCTTTTCAACAAATCACCCCTCTTATGTTACAACGGACATGGGCTGAATTGCATCACCGTTACAAGTTGTGCAGAGTGAGCAATGGGGGTCATGTTGAGCTCTGAGGAATCTCCCATCTTTCAGTGTTGTGTGCACAAAGTTTCAACAAATAAAGTTCAGTAGTAAATGTTTTACGGTTGTTTTATTTTAACCATACCCAAACGAATCATCTTGTAGTATACTGATTAACTATTTTTTCTCTTTGGGCCGCATGTCAACAACATTTTATCATCATATTTTTTAGCTATAACTCAATAAAAAATTTAAAATCACAAAAAGCTCGTGTTAAATTACTGACGTGTTCATGATTAATAAGTCCTCAAAATTTGGACTAATTTTTACCAGTAGAACCTGAAAAAAGGTACAATTTATAGAAAAAAAACACTTACAGGAAATGGACGCTTAAGTTTCTCAATATATTCCTGGTCCATATGATGGATTGTCAGCTTCCTTTTCCAGATCCTCCACTAGTTCTCTTTATGCAGATCTGTGCAGTCTAGTCTTCATATCAATGTCCCTTGCATACTTATCACCAGCTCCGAGTCTTTCTTTGTCCATATTGTACATGGCTTTCACTGTACAAAGTCTGATGGTTTTCAACAAGCTCTGTAATACTTTACATCTACACATGCTGACATCACTGAATGTAATCACAGTATCATACACTCCGAAGTGAAGTGCACTGATTGAAACAAACACTATCTTTGGTAGTTGTGCCCATATGATAGTGTTGACGCACTCATTTGGATTCTGTATCTGATCGTGGAGGCATTTTTTCAAAAGCTCAGTATTTGTAAGATCTTTGAATATTGACTTGATTTCTTCTACTATTGCATAAAGAAAACTGTTTTTGTGACTGAAAGGTTGGCTGGATTCTTTGGCTTTTTCTTTTTACATCAAGAGTCACCTCCTTTTATTTATTTATTTATCCTGGTAAAGATAAGGTTATCAGGCCTTCTCTTCCCCTCTACCAGGGGATTACAGCTACAATATTAAGAATACAATTACAATTATAATAATTACAATTAATATTAAATTTACAAATACAATAAAAATCAAAGTACTAAAAGATTACGCTATACTGGAGAATTACCACGGTCAATTTGAACCGTGCCGTTACGTTTACCACCAAATTTAAGTAAATACACAATGTCACCAACATAAGAACATGACGTTGGTGTGTGGCGTAGTTGGCGGGAGAAATTTTTTCTCTCTCTCTCTCTCTCTCTGCCTCCTTCGTTCTGAACATTACTGAGAGATAGCACCAGTGTTAGCTACAAAGTGTATTTGCGCAAATATATTGCAAGTAGATTACGTGACTTATTACGTGTTTTAGATGAGAGTCTTGAGACAAAACAGTTTTGTGCTATATTTCTTTTTTCTCTCTCTCTCTGTCTACCTCCTTCGTTCTGAACATTATTGAGAGATAGCACCACTGTTAGCGACAATGTGTATTTGCGTAAATATTGCGAGTAAATTATGACGAGTGCCTTAGATGAGAGGCTTGGGACAGAAACAGTTTTGCTGTAGCGCATGCGTGGACCTCTCATGTAGTGGGAGCATGATCCTTACTTGAATTTATTTTTGCGTGTACATTGCAGATTAAATTATTGAGATATCTTCTTGATTCGGTTACAGACCTTGCATTTACGAAGGTTAGGTTGGCTTTGGTTAGGTTAGCTTTGGTTAGGTTAGCTTAGCTTTGGTTAGGTTAGCTTAGCTTTGGTTAGGTTAGGTTAGCTTTGGTTAGGTTAGGTTAGGTTAGGTTAGCTTTGGTTAGGTTAGCTTAGGTTAGCTCAGCTTAGGTTAGGTTAGTTTTGGTTAGGTTAGGTTAGCTTTGCTTGATTTCATTCGTCCATGTAGTAGTTAAAATTATATAATATGACTGTTTTTGATTCGTAATATTGATAAAAAATTAATAGGCCTATAATGAAAGCGGTGAATAATTTTATGGTTCCTAAAATTTTTTTTCGTAAAAGGCTAGGTATTTTTCTATAGGCCAGAAATAAAACAGCAACGCCGTCATAATTACGTACTTTACGCTTGGCGAACTTTAACTGGAAATTTACTTTCCGTCATTTTAATGGTATTCCGTGAAACACACCTTTTTTCCTGTTAATTTCCTTGTGATAACCTAGTTTATGATCTTATTACATCTTCATTTTCTTTTAATGCATTCAAAAAACCGCCGTTGTACTACATAAAACCTTGAACTTGACTAATGGAGTGAATTATTTAAGAATATAGTCGCGAATTTGACTACCACCATTTCGATTATATTTTGTTTGATATGGCTCGGTACGGCCCAGTGACTAGCGGCCAGCGAATAGCGTCGACTATCGATATTGGTCTGCCGTGGGTATTATCCAGTTGTTCCAAAGATTAACTGATTAGTAAGAGGTAGACAGTTTATTGTAAAAGTTAGGAAGAGAGAAACATTTTTTTTTTAATGAAGTAAAAATTGAACCTACTCTACACAATAAGAAAATGCTTAACAAGTTTGCTTTTGAACGCTACTAAATTCAGACAATCTCTGATGTCACTGGGTAGGGTATTCCACAAGCGCAAGAGCGAGATTGTGTATTATGATGAATACGATGATGTCTTATATGTTAGTATGGCTAGTATGCGGCTATTTTGCGGGCATAGTTCATGATTTGGACTTTTGTCATTCGAAGACATGTGAAATAATATACAACACAATGCAGTTTTCATTGCCTCAACACTATGGGTGTTCTGCCTTATAGCCAAACCATAGTAATTTTGTATTTGAGACAAGAGGCACCAGTAAAGCATTCAAAGTGGAGTACCTCTCGAAGAGAGACACACTATATTCGATCCTTTTGCATGGGAAGAAGGAATACTGGTAGAAAGAAAACGATCGGACAGAACCCCACAGAAACAACAGAAAGGACTTCTGGACTATGCTCTTATGGAATGTGGAAGGGTTAAAAAGCATACTGAACTTAGCACTGGATAACCTGCTTGAGACACACGACGTAAACATACTCACAGAAACCTTCACCACAGAACCTGCCGAAATACCAGGTTACTATAGTACACATGCCTTGGCTACACAAGGAACAGGAAGACCCATGGGCAGTGTATCATGTTATTATAAACCAAACATTGGTAGAATAGTAAATACACACACAAGAAAACCTGATCTTCCTAGAGACGAGTTTATACATATCAGGAATGTATTGCAGGTCCCAAGAAGACCCAGTAAACATCACAGCAAAATTACTAACTGCAATATCACAAATGCACCATGACAAGCCTGTGTTGATAGTGGGCGATTTAAACTGCAGACTTGACCAACTGAAACTCAAAACAAAAGAAGTCTTGAAATGCCCAGAAGAAGAAGGTTTCATACTTATAAACGAGGCAAAAACGAAAATCTACTTTGCACCAAATGGATATAGCACAATCGATCTCTACCAAGGAAACATCAGTCATGGAAAGCAGACAGGGAAGTGGAAATCTGGAACAACCCCACTCAGGAAACACCTTCCCATTACCACGGAATTCCCCTTCAATGAAGACAGGGGATACAACAGGAAAGACGAGCAAAAGACCACCAACTCGAGAAAAATAGACCCGCAAAAGCTTTCTACCAAAAGGATGGAAACAGCTGAAACTCTAATACAAGATGGTAACATAAACGAGGCAGTAGAAATATTAATAAACGTCATCAAAGAAGTAATTGTGCCATCAAACATCAAACAGGGGAAGATGTGGTTCAACCACGATTGCTACCAGAAGCGCAAGAGAGTACTAGAACTTCTCCACGCCATGAAGACAAGTCAAACATCTGAACACATGAAAGAATATTCCAAGGTTCGAAAGGAATACAAGAATATGATCAAGCTGAGAAAAAATGAATACTTAGAAAGAGAAGGAAGAAAAGAAGCCGAGGAGGCAAAGGTGGACCCATTGAAACAAAAGAAAAGATACTGAATATAATACCAATGGAAAAATGGGAAGAGCACTTTGAAAGCATCCTCAACAGAACTGGACGAATTCCACCCCTAAAAAGAGCCTTAAACAAGTCGAGTAAGGGGTATAATAGAACCTCAGAAGAGGTAGTAACAAAAACGATAACAGCCTTAAAGAAACGCAAGGCTGCCGACAAATTATTCAATGAGCACATACAGGACACCAGCATGTTAATGACGAATCTATGGTCAAAAATCTTCAACAAATGCCTAGAAATGGGAAACATCTCCGACCAGTGGAAGATCTCGCAAACACAAGGGAAAAGGACCCACCAATAGTGTCGACTCATATCGAGACATTGCCCTAGAGAACACCATCTTCAAGGTCTTCACAAAGACTCTAATGGAAAGACTGACAGAACAAATTGACCATCAAATTCCAGACCAGCAACTTGGCTTCCACAAAGGCAGGTCGACTTTACACGCAATCGGGAACATTATAGACAATATAACAAGTGCCATAAGGAGACCAAAACGAAAACTATACGCTGTGTTCGTAGCTTACAAGAAGGCATTCGATTTTGTCGACAGGAAAATTATTGTAAGGAAACTCGAAAAATTCACAGGAAACGACGAACCCAGTATGATCCTAATCAGAAATATTCTGACAGAAAACAAAGTTCATATAAGTGATTTTATAACAACATCAAGAAAAATAACTCAGATGAACGGTGATCTACAAGGGGATCCCCTCAGCCCTCTCCTGTTCAACATACTCACATCTGATATAGCCAAAGCACTGCAAGAAACGCCAGCCTCACTGTACATGTACCTACGCCGACAACATGATACTAGGATCAAGAGATAAAAACGAACTACAAGTGGCACTGGACACCCTGAGTGAATGGGCACACATCAACAGCCTGGAAGTCAACGACACAAAGACCATGCACATGGTGTTCAGAAAAGGGGGGCAAATAGCAGGAAGTGAATCTATTATACTCAATGGGAAAAAATTGCAGATTGTGAACAGCTTCAAATACCTTGGGGAAACTTTCCAGACAAGTGGAACATACTTCAACATACATGCAAAGGAAAGGGCAACAACAGCAACGAAAGCTATTTACGAGGTAAGATAGCTACAAAAAATGTCGCTGGATACTGCAATGTCTTTTTCAGAGCAAAAATATCCCCGATTCTCAATACGGCATAAATCTAATTTGGCCATATTCATCCAAAAAAGCCCTGGAAAACCTGGAAGCAGTTAAAGCCAGATTTCTAAAGACAGCTCTGGAAATATCAATATATACACCATCACGACTAGCTTACGACCTTGCCCGGGAAACCGTCTTCATCGAGGATGTTCGAACACAACTGCTGCTGCCACCTTCAGAACGAGCGGAAGAGCTCTTACTCGAACGAAGAAAGAAAAGAGAAAAGAGATCTCGCAGGAGTTCTTCGCAAGGATGCCATGATAGATAGAAATTGGACTGGACCAAACTGCGAGTTGCGCAGTGCCCTGATAAGACTAGCAGTCCACGGATTCCACCACAAGCTATGCATAAAGAAGCCAAGATTCCAAGAGCCAACAGAACAGTGTGTGTGTAATCTGTGCGAGAAACATTGTAGCTGCTATCATTAGTGAAGGTCTCTGAAAGACTACAGCAAAGAATAACCACACAATAACTATACAATCTGCACATTTGTGCGCATTCTACGTTATTACTATAAAAATTCTAAAGAAATCCTTGCATAAGCGGGCTATTCAAATATGTAACAGTTCAAATCTGTGAAATGTCAAAAACCAGGCAGGCACGTCCATGTAATGTTTTGTTTAAACGATTATTAAAACTATTTAGAATGGGAAAACACACATACAGCATATACCATTCAAAAGAGAAGTTTTAAGAACATGAATCCATAAAATAAAATAAAATAAATTGAAAATTTCACCATTTTCAGCTGTCTGGAGCAATGGCATTATATAATGGGCCGGAGTACCTTAATAATAACTATAAACCTAATGTAATACATTATGCTAGTGTTTCTCAAACTTTTTCCATTGCAGTTCTACAAACTTGGAATTCTGAAGACTTAGTCCATTATTATTATTATTATTATTATTATTATTATTATTAATATATATATATCTTGATTCTAAATTGTACTTTCATGACCATGTTGATCACTTATTTAATCATTCACTAAGAATGCTTGGTCTCATTAGGTCTATTACTTATTCCTTTTCCTCTCCTGATACACTACTTACATTATATTATGCTTTAGTAAGGTCTAAATTAGAATATGCATCTGTTGCGTGGAACTCTATTACGTCTACTGATTCAGCTAAACTAGAAAATATCCAAAGAAAATTCATTTCTCTTTGTGCGTTCAGATTCGTACCCAACTCCTCTTCTTTAAATTATGAACTATCTAGTAAATATTTTAACTGTACCAGTCTGTATTCGAGACGTCAGGATATTGATTACACTTTTTTTAATAATGCTATTAATGGTGTCATTGATTGTGATTCTTTTATACATAACACCTACCTTAGAATTCCCATGAAAGGTTTTCGTGGTCAAAGAATTTTCTTCACTAAATTATTTAAATCCCTTTCTCCAATAGCCAGATGTATTAAAAGTGCCAATTTGCAAGATCTGATTTGATTTTACTTATGCATGATATTCCTTACTTGTTATTTAATATCTTTTATTATTTGTTAGATATTGCCATTTATTTTGTTGCATTTGGTGAATGGTTAATGTTGACCATTATATTGATTGTATTTGAACTCACTGCCATTTTCTGTCATTCATTCTCATAATCATTTGTTCTGTTTTGTTTTTTATTTTGTGCTAAACTGTAATTGGCCTTGTGCTGTTGTTTTGCACATTAATATTTGAAATAAATAAATAAATAAAATAAATTATTATTATTATTATTATTATTATTATTATTATTATTATTAAATTATGGTTTATTTAACGACGCTCGCAAATGCCGAGGTTATATCAGCATCGCTGGTGTGCTGGAATTTTGTCCTACAGGAGTTCTTTTACATGCCAGTAAACCTGACATGAGCATGTCGCATTTAAGCACACTTAAATGCCATCGACCTGGACCAGAATCGAACCCGCAACCTCGAGCACAGAAGGCCAGCGCTATACTGACTGCGCTACCCAGGTCTATTTTATTATTATTATTATTATTATTATTATTATTATTATTATTATTATTATTATTATGCGTAATTGGTTCAACACAAAAAATTATCTTAATAGGTTACACAATCCACGCTATTGAAATTGGTTTGGAGTGATTTATTAAGGATAGTATCCAAGTTTGATTTAGAAACATGTTAAAGGAATATGCTCCATTGAATAAAATTACCTTATTTTATTATTTAGATACAAATTCAATTCAGAAACATGTTGAAGGATTTATTCTTGTAAAAAAACCGATGCTGCCTGGACCAAATGATTATATTTTTATTATGTAATTACTTTATAAAGTTTGTTCTAGCATGGTCCAAATATTGATTTGCAAAGAAAGGAACTTAGAACCTTTCTCTGTATCTCTAACATCAAGTTGATATTTAGGCCTATAGTACGGGACTGGTACACTCGTATTTAGCCTATTCATGAAAATAAGTTTCTTTGCTCTCCCGAAAACTAGCAAATTTTGACTTAGTTCCTTTCTAAAGTGTGCCATTCATTTGTAATATTAATACATTTGTCACTTGCATTTGATCATGAATTAACGCAACGCAAATCTGATAACAGTCTCATGTATGGTATGAGAGGATTTTCAAGTTTCATTATTGTTAGAATTATTATTTTCTGTATTTTATGTAAATATTAAGATATACACGTAGCCTACACTAAATTGAAAATGCAAGTTTTTGACAATATATGTGCATTATTAACATAGTTTCAATTCTACAGTTAAACCCACTTCAATAAATGTATAGCAGCAGCAGCAGTAGTAGTAGTAATAATGTAATTTGTTTTCATAGACAAGTACGCACAGAATCCAGATATGAAACTGATAAATGTTATATATATTTTTTTAAGATCTTTAATAGTATTAATAATAATGAAATATAATAATTAATATTTATTTTGTAATATTACGATTATATCATAATAATTATTATTGGTGATGTTTCAAATTTTTATTGATTCGTATTTTCGTGACTTTTGTACATACTTTTCAGTATTCTCCAAATTTAAAATACCATTGAAGTACAATTTATGATTCACAGAATTCCAAACTTTCAGAAGTGCTGCATTATACTATTTCTGTTGTATTTATTGGTAAGGAAGGATAGTCATAAAAAAGTTTAATGTATCAAAACCACAAAACTTCATTGTCCACAGTAATTTTTTAATTGCTTCACACGTTCGGTAGTGTTTTTAAATGTGTCTGTCCAATTGAGGCGTAATTATCAGCCCACAATATACACATTTATCCCTAGAATCGCCAATGACGCTACAAAACGTAATTTTTTTTATTCCCTACTTATTGTTGCAGTTTTCAAGCAAGAATCATAAAATAACTTAAAAAGCTCACCTCAGTGGGAAGAGGTTCATCCTGGTTGTCCCATGGGTATCGAACCGAGCTCCTCAATACACATACTCTTCATAAAACGCTATCTTTGCTTGCTTTAATTGAAATCAAAAATCATGATGGCGGTTCAATATGTCATCTGCATTGTTGAAGACTGCATTGTTATGTGTTGAGCAATGAAAGCGAATTCCATAGAGAATGAAAAAATGGATCAAGCGTTAGTGAGTAGAAGCTGTAGCCACAGTCTAGTATATACAGTCACGAAGCTATACTAGACTGTGCTGTAGTAGTCGCTGTAGATAAGAAAATTGATAGTACTTTGGTTGAGAACTTTCGATCTTATTTTAAAATGTAGTCAACCGATTGCAAGGAAATTTAAATATTGTCATTTTCATATTTCATATTTAAAACGTATTTTTAAGTTTTCTGACGAAATTGATATAACGTACATTTTATGAAGCAGTTATGTATTACATTATTGTTAGGCTACTTGATTTTTATCAACAGTAATCTTACTAGATAATGTCCGACTTTGTGTCAAGAAGAGATTAAAAAAATTCAATATTACCACTCAAGTTGGGCTCATAGAATAATAATACGATACCGGTACCTATTTGCTACTGTGATACTTAAATTCAGAAATCTTGCAGAAATATTATACACACTATTCGAAAGAGACTTGAAATTCTCACAAAGGCAACAGAAATCCATACAAAATATTAATATTTTTTTATCACAGATCATGAATTATGTATTCCATTTTAAAAATAAATAGACCAAAGTGTGCAAATAATTGTATTTAGTCTAATAATTTGTCCACATCTGTAGTTATGTATAATTGTGAGGGCAGGCTAGAGCAAACAACTCCACTTTGAATTTTGTTTTTAGAAATACACGGAGGTATAAATTGAACAGTATTTAAAAATCTGAATCTGCTCAGTGGTACCATCAAATATTTAACATTCACACCATATCACCATAAATTTCCATAATAAATAGACGATAAAAATCAATTATGGTTATTACACAACTTCTAATCTAGTTTAAACCTATGAAGGTAAGCTTGTTTTCCCGTGCTCTGTAACAAGTGCTGTGAACTCTGGTGATATGGAGATTTTGAGTTAATCGTTGTTCTGTTGTTGGAAAGAATAATTTGCATGTTGCACCTTTCTGTGTTTTTCCATTGACTCTGCCACTTTTCAAGACATTTTTTCCCCAGGTCAGTGACAACTGATGTTACAGGTTTCCTGTTATAGATTATAGCTAGTTCACTATTTTTGGCTGCTTCTTTGGCAAGTCTGTCTGTCAATTCATTGCCTTCTATACCAATATGTGCCTTTACCCATCCAAAGTGAATTGTCCAGTTGAGATCCTAAGTTGGCGAATCTTCTTTCAAATTACTTCTATTATTGGGCTATGTATAACTATGTTTTTCAGTGAGGCATCACTTTGCTATCAGTGTGAATGGCTGCTCTTTTGTTGTTGTTAGTACAGTTGAGGAGAGATTGTAGTTGTTCCAGGGACTTCAAAATGGCTATAGCCTCGGCTTGATTGTTTGAGCAATTTTGATATAGTCTTTACTTAAATTTCTTTGTCAGAGTTCTATTTACACATATTGTTACTCCTGCACAACTTTGTCTTCGATTTTGCTGCCGTCCCTGAAGATATCTACCTGGTATGATGTTGAGCCATTTATTTCATATATTTTCGTCCGTTGTGTTGGGTGTGGCCAATCAACAAGTAGTGGGAGATCATAATCAGATCTTCTCTCTATGTGGTATTTTTCTTTGTAGAGCTGCACTTTTTCTTCTATTACCATTCACTCCTATCAGTGGCACACCAACCATCACATAGGAGGCTTCAAAGAGATAGTTCTATAGGCCTTAGCCATCTTTATATTAATTATAAGCCTTTGTACCCTCTGCAACTTCCGGAGGTTTGCTTGTTTATATATAGAATCTCGGTATGTGTGAGTGTGAGTGTGAGTGTGTGTGTGTGCGCGCACGCGTGTGTGTTAGAGATCCTATTATGAATGATAAGGGCAAAGAAAATGGAATTTTTCTTTTTCGTCGCTTTTATCATCCTATCTTTGCTTTTATCATTACTCCAGTATGCACACCTCAATGACAATGCATGGTTCAATTCTCTCTGATATAGCATCACTGCTTCATTTATAATTTATTGTCGCTCCAACATGTACCTTAAGATCTATCGTTTGTCTGAGCTTAAACCAAATGCGTGATATAGTATACTAGCATGGATAAATTGAACCGAAATATCGAGAAACCCCACATGTCTAGAAAACTAAACTTTTCGTTGAGAGACATCCAACTCTTCCTATTCCTTATTAAATTAAAAATATTTTCATTACCTTACTTTAAATGTATAGAATCTTTATAACTTACGAATAACTCCTGTGCTTCTGAGGACCTCGGAAAAATCATGTACTTATCTCCAAGAAAAAAGCAGGTTATATCCCACTTCTGAAAACCAAATTTGTCGTGCTCTCTTTGTCTATTATTCCACAAGGATGGCAGATGGGTTCGAGTTGAGAATTATTTACGTTCATCACCTCCTTATTATTCTACTATGTTACACTATCAGGATTCTGACACCACTATTGTAGAACAGTAGGACTACAAGGAACTTCATACAGGATTCCTACTTGGAAATAACTTGTGGGTATTCGTAAATTATTAGAAATTTGCACTTCTAGTAACTGAAGTCTAGTTCACAACACAACAAGGTTTATTAAGACTGTAAATTGGAAGAACCTTAAAGGATACATACAGTTACAATATTGTTGGCTTGTTGCCTCTACGTATTGATGATGGGTCTTCCTCTTCTGATGCCATGGTGCCATCAGATGCAAAGTCTAAATTTCTTCCTCGCAGAGGGATAAAGCCTTCTTGTCGACTTCATGATGTCTTGCTAGCAATGGTTCAACTACTGACTGACTACTGACTATCTAACTCAGGGTGACACAACACTTAGCTTTGAACGAACACACGCAAATTGATGACAGTGTTACGAAACCGGCAAAGATGACATTAAGCCAGTCTTGCTCTAATAAAAGGTCTCAGAAATCTTTCTGGCAATAATGTGCAAATGGACACTTTGAAAGGACAACTGTCTTAAGAGTTACAAACAAGACTTGATCATGTGATGACGTATGTCAATGTGTCTTTACTTTAGCCAAATAGATTCGTACAACGTACATTAACACTCAGTAGAAATATGTATGCATACATGCAGCTTCTCACGGCGAAGCAGCACTAGAGTGCTTAGACAGCTTATCTTAGGGTGTCTCAGGTTGGGATTTCCTATCATCTTCTCTGATAATTGGCTTTGAAACAACTTGTCATTCTAGCTGCAAAAAACAGCTAATGGTTCTGAATACAATTGAATTAAATAAATTTCTTGCCTGTGCTCTTTGTCCAAGAGTCATGATTTTGAAAGGTGCTGCTGCGTCCAAAGACTCTCTAACATCATAATCCCATTTTCTTGAGGTAAATCGGAGTCATTTCACATTTTTCCACATAAACTTTTCGCGTTATCATTCTTCTTCTTCTTCATTTGCAAGGCATCTTTGAAGAAATCAGAACACTGGTAAAAATTTGCTTCATTTTTATCACTTTAATTGGTTTCTTTCTCCCTGTTCCTCTGACAAGTTGCATCCAATCATGTGGATGATCGATGGACATTCCACTTATTTTCTTTCTTTTTTCTGTCCGAGCTTGATCTGATTTTAAAATCTATATTTTCTCATTTATTTCAGTTCAATATTGTTTACAATAGGTATACTATCACTTACCTCTTGATGAAGAATTGGCAAGATGCATAGAACAGAGTACTGTGACATTACAAGTCCTTTGCGAAATCTTAATTCACAACTCACAAAAATGTTACTACTATTTAGGAAGTGCCAACACAACATACTTATGAGCTCTAATTTAGAAATTATACAAATTTTCAAATTGCAGAATGAGAAGAGGGAAATAAGTTCTATATTTAATTCCACCAAACTGTACCGGTACTTAAGGAAATAAGTTTACATATTTCCTTTTTCCCAAACCAAATTATTACATTAAAGTTCTGTGTCCTTTTACACACGTGGATTTAACAATTTCTAATAGAGATATCTCTTGTTTCCCTTTACCCAACTAAAGAACGCGCTTTCAGGATTATAACAGTATATATAACTCATTTTGGCCAAATTTTGACATATTCCCCTTAACCTGAAGACCACAGGTTACTAGTGTCTAAGTTTAATTTTAAATTGTAGCCTTTTTCTTTGTAATGTGTTGTTTGTGAAGAAGTTAACTTCACCCCAGTTTATTTATCGACATCCTGCCAACTGATATTCACGTCCTTGTGCTTGTTTATCACTTGTAGTGCATTTATTTGTTGTAGGGAGAATCTGTGAACGTACCAACTTGAAAATTTGTTAAAGCTCCATTTTAAAATTACAGAGATGTCTATAAATGAATGAATGTATGGATTTTATTGCTGTGCTAATGTTGTAAAGGAGAGAGTGATTTAAAAACTTTTAATTCACTGCTGTGAATGAAGTAATTGTTTAGGTTGCTAAGGACGGTGAAATAAAGACCAGGTTAGATATGAGTAATGGATAAAATCAATTAAAATTTGTCCAAGTTATTACTTCTATGTGAATAGATAGTGTACCAGGATATTCAAATAAACAATTCATTTCTTTATATAAAAGATAATAGCTTAGAGGGGGCATAGACCTAAAGCTCCATGCCTTCATGACCTAGGCACTATAACGAAGTTGTGTGGTTGGCACCACGCTCCAACCGCCTTTTATCCCCAGGAAGGATCTGTTACTCAGTTTGATAGGAGGTTGAGTACATCTTGGGGCCATTCTGAAAGTTTTGGCAACAAGCAAAATCCCATCACCACTCACGACCCAATTGAGTCTGTAGCCATTCCCAACTGAACTACTAGACATTATATTCCGTACTGAAATGATTTTTTATTCTACACAAAACCAACCCTCTGTTACAATAAAATATACTGTGTACTAACCACTACATTGAGCGCCAATATGCCTGGGTTAAATCCCAAATCTCTCTGCAGTGCATATGAAGAGATGGCATTATGTCACTGTTGATAGTGATTCATCCATCGGATTGGGATGTTAAGCCTGGAGGCCCCCTTGGTGTTATTCGACAGAAGTAGGACACGCACGCACGCACACGCACACGCACGCACGCACACACCTAAAAACACGACATAACTCTTCACAGACACACATCATGCATAACGTGGTCTGCAGAAGTGGTGTGCAACTTGAAAAAAAATAGGTCACAGTCCTGCCATCTATCCGCAGTATGTGGAACCCGAATCACGTTAAGTGAAGAGGGTAGGCATTAGACACACACGTACACACAATGTATACAACATTTTCAGAAAATGTATGTGTATCTAATCAGTGGCGGTTCCTCCATGGAACAGAGGGAACAGACTGTTCCCTTCCTCACTGCCCCCTTAACTGAGATTGTGAGATATACTTCATTCTAAAGGATAGGCTACTTGCAGTTTTCGAAAAGCGAAAAGAGCTATCGTCAGCAGGTTTATTGCAGTGAAGTGAAAACGACTCGAGCCCTTCTCGTCTGCTGTGCGTGATGATGTGAGTGGGAGTCTCAAGAATGTTTTCTTCGAAGCAGGCTTGAGCGGACACGAACTTACCCGAGTATCGCTGGAAGCTGTAGAGTTACCTCTTCCCTCGCAGAGTATTGAGAAGTGTGGAATATACTGTTTCATCAAGCTAGTTTATTTATATAGTGATAATTTGGAAAACAATTAAGTTCGAAGAGATTTTCGTGTGACATAATATTGTGTGTGAAATTATACAATAGTTCTTAAAAAATCCGTACGATTTACGCATTCACAGCCTGAGTTAAATCTGACGAAATAATGGCAATGGAACAGGTGACTCCTGCCTGTTCCAACTTCAACGAGGCTGAGCGAGCCAAGACAGTGAGTGTAGTGTTACCGATCAGCTGAAGTTGAGAGCGTTTAGTTCGATCAATGTTGCTGAGAAAAGCGCGGTTATTTTGAATGGCAAACCTACTCCTCTCCTTACATAACTTAAAACTAAAACAAAATCTTATACAAGACATTTTCAAAGTAGTTACTATAATTCTGTGAAATGGTTAACTGGGTGCTCGTCAAGCAGTAAATTGTAGGTTTAATTGAGGTTTATTTATTTTTAGTTAACTGTATTATATATTTAGGAATAATAATAATAATAATAATAATAATAATAATAATAATAATAATAATAATAATAATAATATAATATCATTAATTTGTTTCACATTAACATATTCTTTTTTTGATTAAGTTGTAAATGAAGTAAAAAAAAAGAATTGGTAATGTTGCTAAATTATTATTATTATTATTATTATTATTATTATTATTATTATTGTACTTACAAATGGCTTTTAAGGAACCCGCAGGTTCATTGCCGCCCTCACAAAAGCCGCCATCGGTCCCTATACTGTGCAAGATTAATCCATTCTCTACCATCATATCCCACCTTCCTCAAATCCATTTTGATATTATCCTTCCTATACGTCTCGGCCTCCCCAAAGGCCTTTTTCCCTCTGGCCTCCCAACTAACACTCTATATGCATTAACAGATTATTATTATTATTATTATTAGTGTTGTTTCTGACCTGTTCCCCATCGAGAAATAGCACCGCACCCCACTGTATCTAATGCCTACCCACTTCACTTGCGTGATTCGCATTCCGCATATTGCGGATAGATGGCAGGACTGTGACCATTTTCAAGTTGCACACCACTTCGGCGGGCCACATTGTGCATGATGTGTATCTGTGAAGAGTTATGTTGTGTACTACGGTGAGTGTATGTGTAAGTGTAATGTAGGGTATGGGTGGTGATGATGATGATGATAATTGTGAGGAAAGGAGAAGGGGAAACCCGGTACCAGCACATAGCCCACTCCTATCGAATAGCACCAAGGGGACCGCCAGTCTTAACATCCCCATCCTATAGACAAATTACAATCAACAGTGACATATGCACTGCGGAGAGATTTGGGATTTAACCCAGGTATATTGGTGCACAATTTAGTGATCAGAAATTGTGCACTGCCATCTCTCCTAGACCCGAGGGTGAAATTTTACATGAAAACTTAGAAGAAAATGTAAACTACTTCTTATTGAAGTTTCTTTATTCGTTTGTTCATGTTCATATTTCATTTTTACACTGCATATAAAATTACTTAAACTGGAATGTTTACCTAATTACAGTAGCATTCTACCAGTCATTCTTTATTAATATTATGCATCTGTGCACTGAGGGATACTTCCAGCTCACTTCTTTGGTTGAGGGGTTAGGTACAGCTTACAGCAATAAAATTTTGGAAATATTCACATGTTTTTCCTCCATTACTCTATCTTGTACAATAATGAAAATTAGTATATGTAAAGCACTGTTCTTCTGCTATATGAAAAAAATACTTTTACGATTTAAAAAAAATATTTACATTTTTTATAGATAAATTCCAGTCGGCGTGTTTTTCGCTCTGCAAAGATGTCAATGATGCGTTCTTTGAAGATGTCGTCCCTGGAAAGACTGTTCAACAAACCCTTCTCAATAGCCAGAGTACTCAAATTGCTCAGTCTAGAATCTGACATGGAGTTCCTTAAAAATGTCTTAACTCTCTTCAATGCACTCATACTTCGTTCACTCGACGCAGCAGATACAGGGAAGGTGAGAATCAGTCTTATGAGCAGCACTGTTTCTTGAAAGATTTTTTCTAGGCCATTGTTAAAAAAATATTTCAGAAACAAACCTGCAGGCAAATGCTTTGTTTGGTCAGAATAAACGTTCGTTCATTTTGAAGCTGTTCACTGTCAACGTATGGGTACTTTTTACCAATGTACTCAACTTAAGTGACGGAAACACTGATCTATAATCAGGGAACTGTTTTTCATCGAGTAATTCAACAAAATTAAAGTTTTTAAGATCTTCAAATCTCGATTCCATCCGTATCACTATGGTATCAATTATTTCAAAAGCTAGGACTTGTAGTGTCATAAATTATCCTGATCCTGCCTGAGTGCCTTGGCATCTTTGATACACTCCTCAACAGTTTCCTGATTTCTAAAAGATTTTACATTTGTTACATACAGCAAGTTTTACTTCATGATTGCAAATGCTGATATTTGATGTACACTTTATTTGCAACATTATGTATAAGTGGTCAATGTAAACAATATTTTCCGCAGTTGCGAGTGTCGTTAAATAAACCATAGTTTAATTTTCTACGGGGAAGATAACTATATACATAGAAGTCACAATGATAAGAGGATAGATAGGGTGGAGATCATAGTAATAACAAATTACAATGAAAGCAGTAGTGATGGTGTAGTGGCAAAATTTTCTAACAATAACAATAAATGCACAGTCTGTAACGTTTTATTAGATTTGGTTTTCTTAACTTATCGGCATTATAGGTCTATTTACACGAGTTCTGAGTGTACTTCAACTGTCATGGCGTTTAGCAGGATGATATCTGTAGGGGGCTGCAGCTGGTTGGGAGATATACAAGTAGGATAGTGACTCGCTTCTTTGCTTAACATTTAACATTTCAGGGGCCAAAAAGATCTGTGATACTTTTTTTTAATACCATAATTTCTCACATACTGACAGATTGCAGCATTGCCAACCATGGCCGAATTGGGCTATACGTAGCTTTTAGCAGAATGATCGTAGCCGAATGGCAAAGTGTAGCCAAATGAGATTCGATCGAATGACCACTTGTGAATACTCAATTTTATGTGTAAACACGTTCTTCTATCAAATGTTATTTTCTCACACTCTAATACCCATAAGTTTCTGGCTTCTTAAAAAAAAAAAATACGAAAACATAATAGAAAATTTAAGGTAGAACTGAATTCCGGACACTGCGACCATTATTTATGGCAAGGAAAACTTTATAATTTTCAGTTTTCTTTTCCTGTTATGTGAATTGCGCCCATTGTTTAACAGTCAATCCTGGATTCGTGAATTCGCCAACACCTGACAGTGTCTTTATTGGGAGTCGTCTATGCAACAAAAATGAATTGGCCCTAAATTAATGAGATATCCAACACATCCGCCTTCCAACATTGTAACTATAGCATAGGTCATGGATTCTGTTTCTGAATGTGTTTGGCTTCATTTTGGTATTTTTAGCTAAATTTCGGTACATTTGTAGCAGACTCGCTAGTATTGAGGTTGGTAACGCTGAATGACACGTTTTTTTTTTCGTGATCCTTTCTATTACCTTTTTCTGTTTTTCAGCTTTCTTAAACTAGTACGTACACAACACCCATGCCCAAGGCGGGACTCGAATCCACAACCTTTCGGACCAAGCTTGAGCCATCCAGGCTGGCAACATGTTCAGAGTCTAGGCTCTTCACAAAGCTGTCTAGCATTAGTGACATATGCAACACTCCAGTTGGCGCATGCGCATATGCTTTCTCTATCTGCTGCAGAGAGCCTGATTTGAAACAGTTTCATTCACTCACAGTGAGTAGCCACAATGTTGTTATGCGCTTGTTCCGCGCCGAGGAGCTGGCGTCAATCCTTCCATAACTAGAGAGCTTAATACTAGAGAGATTTCATTTACCTATACCAATGAAAACAGGAAAATGTAAATGCGCTTATTTCTTGAAAATCCAATGGGTATTCTAAGGCTCACAGATTACCCTTCAGCTTCGCCCCTGGAGAACATGAAAAAGTTAACAAGTTTATGAGTTATGAGGGAAATGCTTCATCACTGTACAGTGAACTGCCACCATTTTGAATTTTGAAGAAAAAAATAATATTTTTTTTTAAATCGTAAAAATATATTTTTTTTTCAATATAGCAGATGGACAGTGTTTTACATATACCAATTTTCATTATTGCACAAGATACAGTAATGGAGGAAAAAAATTAATATTTCCAAACATTTTTACTCCTGTAAGCTGTACCTAACTCCTTAAGTACTGCATTTTAGCTTTGTTGAAACAGCAGCAGCTCTGTTAAAATTTTGAAATGCATGCACAATCGCACACACACACAAACACACACACGCAGATAATAGCTGAGCATTGTCCCAAATCAAGGGCATCTACCATGGTGATACAAATTGTTACTAAATATATTTTACTGATCTTAAAAATGACTAATAATTTTTGACAGAAGGCGTGAAAGTGAAGGCCAACATGGGTTAATAAGCTAAGGATGCAATAACTTCAACAAAAATAAAAAGAACTGGGAAGAATCGTCAAGATTTACGGATGCAAGGTGAAACTGGAAACACAGTTGAGACTGTACTGCAGTAGAACAGCAAACTAAAAGATATGTCCAGAAGTCTGCTCAGAAAATTGTAGAAGTGCCAACACCCCTTTTTCGCTCATTATCAGGCATCTTCACAGACTTGGAGGGTTACAATCTCCTCAGATAGGAGAATTTCGACCATGTTATAGGAAACTACATGGTCTCCGTAACTGAAGTGGACACCACCATCATTGAACTGTGATTGTAACCTCTGAGAAGTGCATAATTTTGAAATGTACATCAATACCTGTGACTTGTTGACTACTAGAAATGGGGTACAGATCCCTTTCCTTTGATAATGCAAGTCATTTCCTACTGCTGTCAATGAGAATGCCCATGAGTGCTGTTGTGTGTAAAACTAGTCTATTCAAAGCCAATATTTCATTCAGAAAACGTCTGGGGGCAAACATGGCAACTATTTAATTTATTTCATATCATGCAAGAAGAAAATAAAAATGGAGTCAATTTCGTGTTGACTGCTTTTTTTTTTTTTTTTCAAATAAATATCTATTAATTTCTTTGCTAAAATGATTGTAATTCACGTGCATCATTCTAAGATTTGTGAATACTGAATATGAACAAAATCCGTCATATAGTTTATACTTTATAAGACTTCTCTGGTGCCGATAATATTAATAATGATCTAATTAAATATGCTTGCAACTAATTAAAGTAAGCCTACCGCACATTAAATCTATTAAACACATCTTAAAATTCGGTCATATACCTAATTGAAAAAAAGACACAGAAATAAATATAACAACTACAGAGGAATCAGCATTTTATATATAATATGTTGTATTATAAAACATATGCGACAATAATAAAATAAACTAGTTCGAAATAATAATAGATATTAATATACAGTAGAACCTCTATTATCCGTGGTAATAAAAGGGATGGAATGAACGGTTAATCAAAAACATCGGATAATCCATACCACAAAATATTTTTGTAAATCAAGTGAACAATACTTGAACTTTAGAAATTTCCTCCGTGGTCTTGTATTTAACACGCCAGGTAGTGAATCAGAAGTTCATTAATTTAACCCAGATGTCCCTGACGTCCTTCCAGAAGGACGGAATGCATGGCCTAAGAAATAATGACGTAATAATTAATCTTAGGTTCGAAATGTTACTATTGTTAGTCACGCGCCGTTTGAATGTCCATTGTTGACGACTACACAGCAGCTGCAAGTTAACCGCCAGTTGTGAGCGAGAAATTTAGACCTGAATGTTGGACTTCAGCAGCGATGGATGATTTGACTGACCTCGTTATAAATGGGTAATTATATTTACCGTAATTTACGGATTATTTTTTTTAAATTTATGGTGCAATATCTCAAAGGTTAGGGCTTTCAATAAACTTATGTTAAATTTGCATGAACTTACATTCATAACTAGTAATAACGTTATATTTTTTAACGTCCTTCTGGAAGGATGTCAGGATAATATGGTATTTTCTTCGTGTTTCCAGGAGAAAAATTACACTGCATGAACTATCGGAAATCATGGAAAGTAGTGAAACTATTCCAAACAGTGGTGTAGATGTCGCACTTTTGCCATCTCTAAATGCAAATGATGATTTGACTGATGAGGATTCGGATGCAGAAGACAACCCATGTATAGATAATTTGCCTGCAAGTCAGCTGAGTTCCGATGTGTTTGTAAATGACATGGCTATCAACAATGTATGTGAGAAATCATCATATGACACAGGATTGCCGTCTGAACCATTACCTGGTCCATCTCCGCTATCTAGTAAGTGTAGAAGAACAAGATCTACAACGCCCTCTACAGCCCTGGAGACAAACAAGGAAGACATTACTGGGACTAAGGCTACCAAGAAAAAAGATAAAGGGGAACCTGTAAAAGCAGGCTCAACACTCCCAAGCACCAGTTCTACAATGGCCCCTCCAACTCTGCAGACAAACAAGGAAGGTATTACTGGGACACAGGCTGCCGAGAGAGAAACTACAGAGGAAACTGAAAATGAAGACTCAACTCTTCCAAGCATGGAATGGCCTCTGATGTACGAAGTACCACTCAAACCCGGTAGAAGTCCGTTAGAATACTTCACACAATTTTTCGATGAAGAAATTCTGAACATGATGGTGACTTATACCAATCAGTATGCAGCAAAGAAGAACAGAGTAGGAGACTGCTCTGAAAATGAAATGATGGTGTTTCTAGCTGTACTCCTGCTTAGTGGTTATGTAGTAGTTCCCAGAAGAAGAATGTACTGGCAAGGGGAACAAGACAGTCACAATGAACTTGTGTCAAATGCAATATCGAGAGACAGATTAGACTTCATCATGATGAACTTGCATGTGTGTGATAACCAGACATCGGATTCTAGGGCAAATGCCTATTTTGTTTCTTTAGGAGAAAAGTAAAAATAATTATTAATATTTGTGTTTCATGGAAATTGAAAGGTATTCAAAGAGTTTTATAGTGCCCTAAAATGCCCTAAAACGGTTATTAGAGCCTAATTTGTTAATATTCGCCTAAAAATGCCTAACTCACTGTAAAGTTTCGCATTTTACTCTTACTTTTTATAATGTATACATGCATTCACTGCGAAATTTAAGGCATTTGAAAAGTGGAAAGTTTGCTTCACACATGAAACCATTGATAAAGGAAACAAAATGTTTTGAATCTCACGACACTCGCAATAGATTTCACCGAATTTAACATGTTTGGAGGCATAAATGCCGACAAAGAACCAACCTTAGTTTTGAAGCAGGCAACAATCACAACATGTGCTGCTACCGATTCAGAGATATACTATACTATAAAAATGACTGTTTTCGGTCTCAAACCGATTAGCTGTACTGCCCTTCAGAGTGTCATAAAATCACAATTTTTGGAGAAAGAGTGTTTTTGAAATATTTATGAAAAGTCGTAAAACTGCGAATTAGTAGGGTAAACCGTTACAAAATATTTAAAAGAATGGCCCTCCACTACCAGGAAATGCAACAATAAGTGGAACTTTGTATTTTTGTCCAATTGAATCTCAATAACAACGGTTCATTTGAATGCTCGTTAACAGTTGCTCTTTCCCTCACCTTATTTGTGTTGAGAAGTTTTGAGCGGTAGGACGTTTTCCTGTGAAGTTTAACGCGATAATGCCGAAAAATATAAGTGCAAAATCTACGTTGATCCGGCAATGGCTAACAGAATATCCAGAATTCACTTATGATGGAAAAATAATATTCTGCAAGATTTGTAGCAAACAGGTATGTAACAATAGTTGAAATATATAAATTATATTAATTTTAATGAGTAGGACTATAATATTTATACATTGACTGAGCTATCCTGAGGTGTAATTCTTTTTAAGACCACTACACTTTAACCTTTTAAATTCCGATAGTTAAAGTATTTGCAGGTCATTAAAATTTTGATTGTTCGAACCCACTTTGTGATAGAAATACGGCAATACAACAATTAGGATTTTATTTTAATTCAGTTTACTTTACATTTTTAGATTTCGCAAGAAAAGAAGTGCCACCTAAAGCAGCATGTGCAAGGAGCGGCTCATAAGGCTAAAGCTCAGCAGAAAAATCAACTGCAACAAACTTTACTAACACAGCCTACTTCATCCAATCTCAGCAGCAATTTCTATGCTGATTTAACCAGAGCGTTTGTTGCTGCTAAGATTCCCTGGAATGCAATTGAAAATCCGGTTTTAAGACAGTTTTTACAAAAATACTGCAAACAAAATATCCCATCTGAGTCGACCCTAAGAAAAAATTACTTAGACAGAATATACAATGAAACTTTAGCTTCCATTCGGGAGGATATAGGTGATTCTTACATATGGGTCTCTGTGGATGAAACCTCAGATCCTATGAATAGGTATATAGCAAATATGGTAGTAGGAAAACTTAGTCCTGATGGACCTTCGATTCCACACCTCGTATGTGTTAAGGAACTTTCGAAAGTGAATAGCCAAGCCATTGCTTATTTTGTAAATAAAGGCCTACAGTCTTTATACTCAGGTAATATAGACGATTCTAAAGTTCTGTTGTTTTGTACTGATGATGCCTCATACATGGTTGCTGCAGCTCCACTTCTTAAAACATTTTATCCTAACCTCACGCATGTAACCTGTCTAGCACATGGCCTTCACAGGGTTTCTGAAACAATCCGGAATGAATTTCTTCTTGTCAATTCGTTTATTTCTAACACAAAAAAATGTTTTTGTAAAGCCCCATCCAGGATTTCAATATTCAGAGAGAACTTTCCAGATATCCCACTCCCACCTCAGCCGGTTGTTACACGATGGGGAACCTGGATTCAGTCAGTGGTGTATTATTCTAAGTATTTTAAAGAAGTGGTCACAGTTATTGATAAATTACCTGAAACTGATAGTGCAGCGTGTGTGAAAGCAGTGAAAGATTGTCTGAATGACTCACGAGTGAAAAACGATATTGCCTACATAACATCAAACTTTTCTTTCATATCTGCAAGCATTGAACAATTAGAACGTGAAAAACAATCTCTTTATAGCCAAATAGCAATAGTAAAGGAAGCTCAAGTGAACATACATTCTGCTTTGGGCGAAACTGGGAAAAAAGTTAAAAATAAGTGGGACAACGTATTAAATAAGAATGTAGGATTTTCATTGTTAGAAAAAGTATCAAGAGTAATATCGGGAGAAAGTGTAAATGTTCCAGTAAGTATTGATGTTTCTATTGTACCTAATTTAAAATTTGCGCCTCTCACATCAGTTTCGGTTGAAAGAAGTTTTTTCTGTTTTCAAAATGATTCTCAGTGACAAAAGGCAAAGGTTAACTGTGGAGAATTTAGAAAAAATTCTGGTGGTGTACTGTGCAGATAATTATAATAAAGTCTGAGCATGGAACTGAATTTCAATAACTTAAAATGAGTAATCTTGATATCAATAATCATTATTTCATTAATTTCAATATATTAAATTTGTGCAGCTCTGTTTATAAATATAATATAGTATTCTTTTTTAATGTTTAAACATACTATTTTGTGCGTATTTTAGTGTATAACTAAAAATTTCAGTGAAAGAAATAAGTATGATACCTTGATGTGCCTAAAATGCCTATTTTCATTAAAATAGAGCCTAATTTTACAAATTTTGAGCTTATTTTAGGCGCCTAAAACTGCAATTTTAGTGCCTAAAAATCCGATGTCTAGTGATAACGATGACCTAGAGAAATCAGATCGTTTTGCAAAAATTCGCATGTTACTAAGCATGCTCAATGAACGTTTCCAACATTTTGGACCTCATGAACGCCATCATTCCATTGATGAATCTATGGTCTCATACTTCGGAAGGCATGGGTGTAAACAATTTATTAAAGGTACGTTTATCTCCACTTCCATTATATCACAGTATAAAAATAAATATGGATCTCCTAATTCATTTGTTTATATTTCAGGAAAGCCAATATGGTATGGCTTCAAGTTCTGGTGTGGTGGCACCAGTAATGGATATTTTATGTGGCTGGAACCCTACCAGGGAGCTGGCACCTGCAGTCAGAAGTATGAAGACAAAGGTCTGGGATACGGAGTGGTGATAAGCTATGCCGATCAGCTGCGTGATAATGTGCCATACCGCTTTTTCTTCGACAATTTATTCACAAATGTCCAACTTCTGATTGATCTAAAGAAAAGAGGTAATGGAGCGACGGGAACAATGCAACAAAATCATATTGCTAAAAGCTGCACCCTGTCCCCTGCTGATAAGATAAAAAAGGAAAAACGAGGGACACACGAGGCCTGGTCAGATAAAACTTCAGGTAAGCATATAAGAGCACATAAAATGTTCGTTTTAGATAATAATCTACTGTATATACTAAAATATATATTCCTTTGTATCCTTTTCTTTTAGGTATCACTATTGTCAAGTGGAATGATAACAGTGTTGTCACAATAGCAACAAATTATGATGAGGTTTTTCCTCTGAAGCAAGTTGGGAGCTTTTCAAGAGAAAAGAAACGAAGGATAGCTGTGCCTCAACCTCGTCTTTTTGAGTCATACAACAGTCATATGGGAGGCATTGATCGCGGGGACCAGAACGTGTCTCTCTATCGGACGTCCATCAGAGGGAAGAAATGGTACTTCCCAATCATTGCTCATCTCATAGATGTCGCTGAACAGAACACCTGGCTTTTGTACAGGCGTAATGAAAAGAATATAGATCATCTGTCTTTTCGCAGATGAGTTGTTACAGCTATTCTGGAATCAAACAAACAGGTTATCACCAGCAAAGGTAGGCCTTCTAAGGTATCGAAAATTGAATCCCGGTATGATGGACGGGACCACTACGTTTCTGATCTGCCAGTGGACAAACATACGCATAAGAAGAAGCAACTGAAATGCAGAATATGCCAGAAAAAAGCAACCACAATGTGCCTCAAGTGTGATCTGCCCCTCCATGTCAGCTGTTTTGTGTCTTTTCACACCAAGTGGAATGATTGGTGAAAGAACATTATTTACTGGATTAGTAAAAAAACATAGTTACTGGATTAGTGATAAGCATGAGTGACTGGATATCCACAGCTAATTCATGCTATACTTTGTGATATTTGTTTATGACTGCATGCTCTCAATTGTTTTGTGGTATTCCAACATTTTGTCATTCCTAAATAAACACCACTAAATCTAATTGTGCGCAATGATATCCATAGTTTTAACATGATTAGGCCCTTAAATGTCATATTTAGTATTTCTTATGTTTTCAGAGGACCATGAGTATAATCTTCTGGTACTCACTGCTGAAATTCGATTGTCTATTACGAAAAATCGTTCTTCACATTTCTTATTAAATTGTAGTCATATTATCCTGACGTCCTTCCAGAAGGACGCACTTTTCTGCAAAATCTAGGAAGGTTATTACTTAAAACACATACTTGTCCATTACTAAGGTTCACTAGGAACAATATACACACTGTCTTTCGAAATTTCGGAAAAAAAAAAAAAAAAAAAAAAAAAAAATGATTCAGGAACATCTGGGTTAAGTTCAGTTGTCAACGACATGCTTTTAAGGGGCAATGAAAGTCCTTGTAATGGCTTTCAGCGGAAAGATGGGAATACAAGAGGTCTCATGTTATAGATTTACATACTTTATACACACTTTATCCTTGATACTTATTAAATCGAGCACAGTTGTAACATCAGTATTTGAGAGGAAGATATGTGTCTAGAGACTATTGACAGAATAGCTGCTTTGGAGTCTGACAATATAACTGCATTTTTAAATTTATTGATGTGGCAGAGAAGATTCCTGAGATTTCACTTATTGCAGTGATTTCTCCATCAAAACTTGTTGTTCCATACCCAAGAGATCTATAAAGTGAGAAGAGACAGCATGTAACACCTGCACCTGCACCTTGTTCCCTGGAGATCAAGGATCCATCGGTGTATAAATGAAGCCAATTTTGTGGAGGGTACCTAATATTAATTGTCTCTAAAGACAATACATTCATTTAATACAGTTGGTATTAGCATTGTGTATTACAGGTGCTATGTTTGGTTCAAGTTTGTCAAGTACAACGAAGTTCGATATATGCCAATGTTCGCTCTGCAGGAGGAGGCTGTCGTGTTTGTTCTATCTTGTTAAAAAAATATTCTCTGTTCTCCCCTCCCACCCATTCATGTTTTAACTGCTTAAGCATTTTAGCACAGATCTTGCGATTAGTTTTTCGTATGAAATAAGGCAAAATTTTTAATGTCTTGTTGTCTCTCTCATGTTCAACTGGTACAACTAAATGGTACAACTTCCACAAACTGAAGCACCACAAAAGCAGTATGATTGTCGCACGTGATTTGAGAACAATGCTCAACTATGATATGATTCCAATTTTAAATCTTATTCACATTTTTGTAAATAATTCATAAATAACACCTGAACCACATTACTGCGAATGGGTATCTAGCATTCAAACACTAAAACAAAAATTATATCAACACATTAATTGTTCATAAATGATTAATTAAACAGTGACTATATATACACAATTCTCCCACCATTCAGATCTAACAAATATTTGAATATATTAATTTAAAAAAGTCAAATATTCCTAACTTAAATATATTAAGCTCTTCATCAAACTATTCCCTTATTTACCTATCACAGCAGGCCATAATATATCTTCAGAAATTTGTCTTGTATTTCTTTAGCTCCACCTTGATGTGATGAATATTGGTCAGCTGCGCACGAGCATTTGGTGTTAATTTTTGGAAACGGTGGTAGTGCTGTACCAACTGGGTGAGAGCCAACTGCAGAAGTGAGGAACCAGTCATCAAATTGGGAAATGAAGACAGGATCTTTCGATTCAACTCCTCCAAAGATCGTTTCCATCCCACAGAGAAAGACTGAACAAGTGCCAATGCTTTTTCTGGAAAGAAGGTATAAACTTTTAACCTTTCAGAACATTTTGCAAAATATACAGTCATTAGGATTGGCTATGTTTACTAAATTTTGAGCTCTCAAGTTCCAGTCATCACTCATCAGGAAAAATGAGAGAATTCAGAAATAGGTGGCATAACTCTTGTTGTATAGGTCTATGCTTTCTGTCACCAAATCCTATCATCGGAATTTCAATTCTCTCATTTTCTGTTAACATTTGAAGGGTACACAGGAATAACGATCAAGGTCTATTTTAGAAAGTTTCGAGAAAAACGAATTTTAAAGTTTTAGTACTTAGTTATATGTGTATTTAATAGAAATTGACGTGGTGGAATGTAAACAACGATTGTTTCTTATTAATTATACAATACCATTTTATTCTAAATCTGCTTGGCAACAATGGAAAATGCAATATAAACAAACAATGTGTAAACTTCCAAAATAAGAACGATCAAGGTCCAAATAGGAAACTTCGAGATACATGGGATACAGCATGCATTATAGTGAAACACCACTTCTACCTCAGACATTTAATTTGCTTTTGATCGTTTTATATATAATTTCAAAATATAATTCTCGTTTTCCTTTCATTGGTCTTGTACTGCAGGACTGCAGAACTGCTTCTTTATTTGAAAGTCATTGAATGTTGCTGTTTTCAAATCTAATAATCCTTGGCGCTACAGCTCATGAAGGGCCCAGACCGACCAGCCAGTTGCTGGCCTCACGTCCACATGCCGAAACAGAGGTGGACGATAATCCAATCAGAATGGAGGTACCGTGTGGTTAGCACGATGATCCCCCAGCCATTATAGCTGGCTTTCGCAACCAAATTTCGCTACCTATCGTAGCTCCCCAAGTGCATCATGATGCTGGGTGGGCACCGGTCCCATACACTGGCCGAAATTTCATGAGAAAATTTCTTTCCCCATGAGGACTCAAACCAGCACGCATTCTGTAATGCGAGTCTTAGGCAGAACGTCTGAGACCAAGATGTCACAGTGCGGGATTTGAAATATGTCATCATATAAAGCAGTTGAAATTTTCAACTCTTTCACATTGTTCTTCTTCTGATATCTTTTCAGTGGCTTGAAATATAATTAAAATAATGTTAGAAAATGACTATTATAGACTAATTTGGATGTTTAATAGCATTTGAAATTAAAATGCGATAAATAAAATTAAAGATAAAATAATTTTGACAAATAAAATAGAAACTCACTATATAGCTTTCATATCGTTCGATTGATGATAATCAGGAACACATTTTTAGTACGGTATCTTATTTTACATTGTAGATTGCAATGGACCTCTAGGCGAAAGGGCTTTCTTTTTGCAGTAGCTATTCAGAAATTCTCCCCATCCATAAAATACTTCTTTTTTTTTTATTAAGTTATTTTACGATGCTGTATCAACATCTCAGGTTATGTAGCATCTGAATGGAATGAATGCCAGTGAAATGAGTCCAGGGCCCAGCATTTGCTTGTATTGGGTTGAGGGAAAACCCCGGAAAAAACCTCAACCAGGTAACTTTCCCCAACCAGGATTCGAACCCGGGCCACCTGATTTTGCGAACATACGTGCTGACCATTACTCCACAGGCGTGGACTAAAATACTTCTTCTATCTTGCAGTAAACTATGAAGAATGGTTCAAGGTTCCTTCCTAGGATTAGCAATCTCATGTCACTAGTCATCAGGAAACTCACATCTTATCTTCTGGTTTATAAATTCTACATTATTATTGCACTTGAGGTACAAATGGCCTCTTTTTGGAAATGTTGCCAACAAACAAAATTTCTTCACTATATGCACTAAGAAATGGAAAAATCGAATCACAATAAAATTTGTTATTCTGTCATCAGCAGGATTCACAGAACATATTGAATTCACGCATAGTCATGCAAAATTTCAAAACAGGAATACCACAACATTAAGCATACTTCATCATGAGCTTTGTTCGAAACCTTTTCATCATGTGTACAAAATACAGATTTCCAGTAGAAAGTGTATGGACTTAGCACGAAAAGACTATAGTTGCCTGGAGTAATATGCTTCACTTGTTGAAAGTTTAGGAATTGAAAGATTCTTCCAGTAATCCATAGAAATTGCTTCCTTAATCATAGACTTTCTGGACTTGAAAGATATCCAAACATTCAGAACACTTTACCTAATACAAAGTATCTCTTTTCCTCTTATGTAGTTCATTTTGAGTCGCTGTCATTTTTGCTTATTCAAATTGTGTATCTGAGTTGCATCTTTATCATTGTTTATTTCTAATTCAAGTTGAGATATATTGGTTCTAAATTTATCGCAAATACATGCGTCACTTTTGAAATACCCAAAACTTATGCTGTACTAATTAAAAAAATCAATTAATATTTCTTGTAGGACCTCATAGTATTTACAATGATAAGTCCTGTCAGGTGAGCATTCTATGTAGCACAGGAAGCCATTAGACTTCATTCACTCATTAATCTACTCCTTTCTATAAGTAAAATATTCTGAGAACATCTCAATCCTCAACACTTAAACAAGCGTCTTCTGTAATTTATTTGAATCATGATCTGTATTCTTTTCGATTAGTTAGAAGTACATCAAAAAATTTTATTTTCTTTGTACTAGCATTCTGCATAGCTATATTCTCTGTTATTTCTGATATTTCCATTTCACTTATGACTTAATTTTAAGACAACATCTGGAACAACTAACACAAGCCTGAAAGAATGTCCATGAAACAAGCTGCAAATAAGACCTTGTTTACTTTAGTGCAAAAAATAATCATTGCATTCTTACTCAACAGTGCAAAAAGTAACGAAATTGTCGTCAGTGGCACAGCCAACGGGTGGGCCAGGTGGGCCTGGGCCCAAAAAATTAGTGAATTTTTAGTTTTTTTTTACGGAAAACACTCAACATCAAAAATAAACCATGGATCCAGAGCAATAATTAAGATAAGAAGTCAAAAATGTGTTCATTGACACCTTATTTTATTTGGTTTATTTAGACCATGTTCTGGCTCTTGCAAATTCATTATCGGAAGCACCTCAGTCTTCAAAAATGGATATTAGTAAATGTTCGTCCCTCATTAAGACAATGATAGAAAACTTTTCAAAGCTCCGAAATGAAGAAAAATTCGAAGAATTTTATTCTAGTGCTGTTTGTATGACAGAAGTTTTCGGAATTAGTGTCTCTGTACAAGAAAAAATAAATCATTGATCACCTCAAATGCCACAGGCTCATGTCAGTAGATTTACTGGCATGTAAAAGAACTCCTGCGGGACAAAATTCTGGCACACCGGCGATGCTGATATAACCTCTGCAGTTGTGAGCGTCGTTAAATAAACCATCCGTAATTAAATTAAATCGATCACTTCAGTCTCTGGTAAGAGACTATTTCGTTACTGATGATGGTGACACTACGCTGAAGAGCTTCAATTCAGAACAACAAGATAAGATTTTGCTGACAGCAAGTTTATATAATATACTTGATAAAGTCATATCAGAAATGAAAAGATGGTTTGAAGAAAATTCTGTTTTCTGTGAAGCAGTATCAGTTGGTGAGCCAAAGTCTTCTGATTTCATGAACTTCAAGATGCTGCCAGAACTGGCTGACTTGTATGGATCTTCAAATTTTGTGTTAAACATAAACAAGGAACTTCTAGAGAAACAGTGTTCCCTGTGAATATTAAATCAAAACATGTGTGTGACCTATATTCTAAACTACAGAACATAAGCATGGGTTTGGCATTCCAGGAACTACTCCAAGTTTTACAAATTATAGGCCTACTGATCTGTCCCATCACGACTGCATCCGCAGAAAGGAATTTTTCTGCATCATGACGAATAAAAACTTACACCAGGACAGCCATGTCAAGCACAAGGCTTTGTAATCTAGCAATTTTATCCATTGAGAGGAAGAAAAGTTGGAATTTGTTGAAGGACCCATCATCAGTGGTCAACAGATTCGTGCTAGGAAATCTCGACAGCTCCAGATCAACTTACGAAGCGTTTGTATGACTCGCATGATTGTTTATCATAATTTTGCATGTTATTAAATAAGACTTCCGAGAATGAGTTTCAAAAGAGTTGACAACAGCGCCATTGTCAGGTACTTTATAAGATCCTGTCTTGTAAACGCAGTACCAATCTAAGATAATAGCTCGACCATTACCTTTCTGATTATACAAGTAGCCACAATAATTTTGGTGTCAGAACTGATCATAACAAAACTGATGACCGCTAGAACTAGCCATAACAACATGTTGGAAGTATCTAATATCTATAGTGGCAGTAACAAAATTAAATGATATGCAACAAAGATACTCACTTTCATGATTTTTCAGTTCATCTGCTTGTCCCTTGTCAACCAGCACTTCACCTTCCTTCACAAACTGCAATATGCCACCAAAGTGAGGTGACAAGATTTCTTCCACATGTTCTGCACTGTGAGTATTGAACTGTTCACGGAAGCTTTCTGCCTCTTTAGAATTGTCCCGAGTGCGTTCCCTAATGCAAACATCAATATTTTTTAATTTACATTTGTTTGTTTATCAACTGTCAGAAGACAGGTCTGAACCTCATTAGTGACATCAATAAAGGTGCGTACACACATAGGGAATGAACAATGAACAAGTGATGAAGCGAACTTTCACTGTTTGGAGCAACATACAAATAATCAGCAAATGGTCAGGGAACATTCGTGTTTGCTGGTTATTCGCAATAATGGTAGACGATTTATTATAGTAAGTGCAGCAGTTATTATGGGCTATCTAACAAAAATAAAGTTGAAAAATAAAGGGTGATTGTGACAGATTCCACTATACAAAAGTCGCAATTGGTATAGAATAGAAGCACTGACTTGTTTAATTACTTATGTTAAATTCAGTGGGATAGTTTTAAAACTTCTGACGAATTTCAGCAACAGACTTTGAAATGTTACTATGCAAAATAGGCTAACACTTTGCAAGAAAGAAAGACTGGTGAGAAGCAATACCTGTTCATGAAAGATTAGCACTAACAATTCAATATCTGGCAACAGAGGATTCATATACAAGTTTTATGTATTTATTCAAAGTTTCCAAACAGCCGAGTTCCATGATTTTTCCAAAATTTCCTGGTCCCGATATAATTCAATAAGGTTGATGCGGGACTGTATTTAAAATGTTTGCCATCTCAGGCAACTAAAGAAATGTTGCCCTCTCTACATAAATAACGAATTATGAAAATTAGTCAAAATTAAGACAGAGAATCGAATAATCAATATTCAAATGGAATTAATTAGTAAAAAGGGAAAATAATACAAAAGAAATAAAATTAAATATAACTTTAAATGTGAGTATTGTATTACAGTACATTCAGCGATCACCGCCCTGCTTTTTGTTGGATCTGAAATCTTCTAGAGGGGCCTATTGTTTCACTCCTTGACTGGTGAAATAGTCTCTAGTTACTTCATTTATTGCTCAGAATGCTGGATCTAATTTTATTTATTTCATTTCCTTACTCATCAGTCATTATTTTAATTACATGGGTGCTGATCAATACTGCCATTCATTTCACTTTCTTTATCGTACTTATTGTTAGTTTAGAAGATGTATCACATAACAGTGAAAATGTACTCACATCAATTTTTGAAAGAATACCTCAGTTTCATTTTGAACAACTCGATTTTGTGTGTCTTACTACATAAGCACTTTTTATTTCTTTTCTAAATTATTTTAAGTTTTCACTGTTTTCTATATTCAGCCTCAATTCTTTTTGTATCCGAACTTAATAATACTAATAATTTAAAACTTCATAATTTAACAACTGCAGACAATCATTTTAAACCTGTAACTTATGTACTAGTTCATTTCAACTGATAATAATAATGATGATAATAATAATAATGATAATAATAATAATAATAAAAATAAAAATAAAATGTCAGGTATTTAACCAATAAGTTACCAATTTTTGCATAGAACAAGTATTATTTTGCTTTGAGATGTTATGAGCTGCCATGTAAAATTAAGTACGGTAACTTACAAGCTTTAATTATGTGACGCACATGTGAAATAAAGCTTGATTGGTACATTATAATCAGACAACCTTACTACCTTTTACTAATTAGTTAATTAATTACATCCTGTTTGCATATAGTATAAAAATACCTACTCTTCGGATATATAAAAATTAATGTAAAATGTTTGTCATAAATGCACATGTGTATAAAATTTCTCAAATTTTCACAGCTTGAGTATGGTACTAATCCCAAAAATTTGCCATCCAGTGCCATGGCTCATGTTGGTCCATGCATAAATATGGCCCTTTGTTGATGACATCTTCTTCAATCCATTCCAGTTTTGATATACTAGTACTGGTTTGTGAAATTAGGTATATTAACCACTGTGGTCTGCTGCTACAACAAACTACGAAAAAGTGACAAATCCCATCCACAGCGAATACCAATTTCGTTTGATGTACTGACAAGCAATGGATCACATACGAAACAAACCAAATGACTGGTTTACCTTCGCTGTACATCCACATGTTCTGAATTCAGTCAGCAAAAGCATTTATTCATTGTTCGGTCGGTATATGGGCTTAAAACTAGTGTTGTGGGATTTAATCGATTAATTGATCAATTTCTGTTGTAAGATTAATCGATCAAAAATATTTAATCGATATTCCTCTCTCGGAAATTGCTTACTTAAAAAGCACAATAATACTGTTATTTTTTTATTGCAAAGCAGGTAGCATAGGGAAAATCTTTCCACAAACACTTCAGAAAGGGATGGAAATATGAGGACAGTGACCTAGTCTACCTCTATTGAAAGTTGAAACACAATGCGAAACCCTTATTAAGTTTTATGGTTTTCCAAGAAAACTTCCACCTTGTTGTCAGCTCATCTTCCTAGCATATGAAATACATACTTTTCTGGGCTTCGTCTCCCTCATCCATTTCAAAATAGCCATGTCTATACTGTGTGGAAGTTAGAGCATAACTACCTTCTTCTCTTTTTAAAATCTGGTAATTCGATTACAACAGGGGCCAGTCTTCTGTTTCGACCGCTGTACTTTTGCAGTTGCAGTTTCTGTACTGAGTTGGTATATGAAGGTTGTGTGTTTAGTTTGATAAAGAAAAAAAGAATCAATTTTCTGTGGTTTGTGAAAAGTGTAAACTCCATTATGTCATATGAGAATTTGAGAGGTAAACTTGGTGAAATGTTAGGATTTAAATTAAACGATCGTGGAGAAGTGCTTGACAGAAAAAAAGTTTTTTCACGTTTAGTGATGCAGGAAACATTGTTACTAAACATAGAGCGGCACTTAATTCGGAGTATGTGAATGCACTCACATGTTTAAAATCATGGATGAAGCAATATTAACTAGGTGAGTCTTCGTACTTTTTTTTATTTATGCTTGTCTCAAAAATTCCCGGAGAAATTGACACAATAAATTATAAGCCTCATAATAAATATGTTAATAAGTAATTAAAATAGTTGTTCTGTAATATAACGATACAATATATACAGATATACAACATTTAATACTTATGCTAATCACCTAACACAAGTTAAATTTAACAATAATTGAGTGGCTCAGTGCCAGACTTGCCTAAACCACAATTACACTGAAAATAGTTATTCAAGTCTAAATTTGGACGTCATTTTTTTAAATAATCACATGTCAAAAGAAAATTATTTCTCTTTTACTGTAATCTAGTATGTATCTATAATAATAATAATAATAATCCGTGGCGCTACAGCCCGTGAAGGGCCTAGACCGACCAGCTGGCTGCTGGCCTCACGCCCACATGCCAAAGCAGAGGTGGACGATCATCCAACCAGAATGAAGGTATCATGTGGTTAGCACGATGATTCCCCCAGCTGTTATAGCTGGTATGTATCTAGTCCATGTAAAAAAGTAAGTTGAAAAATATCATTAACCCAGAAATGTGTTAACTGTAAAATGAATGATAGGCAAGTTTAGCCCTAAAACAAATTACTGTATATTTCAAGCCCAAACATGTGGCATAGGAGTCATTTCTTGTCAAAGGACCCTGAATGCAAAAAAATTAAAATATTTCAAAGTAATTGTAATATTCATATTTCTAGAGTAGATGAACCTTTATACCAGATAAACGGTTAGGTAATTTTATGAAAATATTATATTATTTAATGTCTATGCATATTTGACTTTAGTATTAATAGTACTGCTGACAAAAGGAAAAATACACCTCATTTGTTGCCTGTTTGATCATCTTTGCTTGTCTTCTGATTTTTTGTTGCGTGAGAAACTTGCTGTGTAGATGTTCCACAATCTACTGTGAAATTTTGAAGCAAATCAGATGAGTTTTTCAAGTACATGGGACTAAATCAAAATATTACGATCATATGTCAGGACCGCAACACAAAACATGATTTTATTTATCCCCATAAGAAAGTAATTAACTTAGCAAAGTAAAACTTTCAGAAAGTGAGGTTATCCACAAGATCTAAATTTTAACATACAACAACTTTTTTGGTAGCATGACTATTTTGCACTCAAAATTGCGTTGCGTGTGTGACATTAGCCTCATATTATCAAATGTCACACCCACAACACAAAACATGAAAAAAAAACAGGGAAAGACAAAAACAAGCTCTTCAAACTGATGAAATAAAGTTAACGCTAAAGCGCAAGCAAGATAGAATAAGACAGAGGCGGCACAGAGAAAAACTAAAGTAGGTACCTGAGATAAATAATGTATCTCTAACAAGGGGTTCATATAGGAGTAACAGATCACTAGGGAAAGCAGTTCTTTAAAGTGAATAGAGGTTTACCAAACAGCCTAAAGAAAAGGAAAACAGTGGTATCGAAATTTATATTTGAGGAATTGCCGGAATTTGCAAAAAGACTAAATCTGCTACAAAAATTTTAAAAAGTACCGTAAAAGATTGAATGATGAAACAAAAGATAACACGGTGCAGTTTTATCTTCATGATGACATAAGCAGGACTGAGCTAGGTAAAAAAGACAAAGTCACCATAAAGAATGTTCAAACCGGCAAGAAAGAAGTGGTACAGAAACGTACTATGATGATGACGACCACTACTGAAGCCTATGAAGAGTTTGTGAAGGAATATCCTGATTGTGTTATAAAGAAATTCAAGTTTTTCGAGCTTCACCAACCATTTGTATTTCCCGTTTCCTCTATGACCCATAACACATGTATATCATTACCATGGGAACATGCAGTTTTTGGTAGAAAGTATAGGAAAGAAACTGGTGTATTTCCACGTAGTAAACAAGATTTATTAGCCATCCTTGTATGTGACACTGAAAGCTTTGAATGCATGTCAGATACATGTGAGAAATGCAAGTCGGCCTGCATTTCTGTTCAAAATATCATTAGTGATGAAGAAAAAGTTAATAATGAAATGAAATGGCCTCAGTGTAGAGACGTGGAAGGACATCCTCAAATTGTCCTGGAAACTGGGACTGATCTGAATATGTCAAGAAAATACAAATCCAGTTGAACGGCATTCAAACTCCATAGTTACGTGAAAATAAAACAGTCCAAACACTTTGAAGAGGTGAAGAAAAATTTTCTAATTCATGATGCAGTCATCCAAATTGATTTTGCAGAAAACTACATATCTTTGAGCCAAGATGAAATTCAAAGTGCTGACTGGAGTCAGTGACAAACCACCATTTTCACTGCTGCTGTTTGGTTGAAATGCGGGAAGAACTATAATTATGTCATTATAAGTGATGACTTGTCACACAGCAAATATTCCTTAAAACCCTTCTCTAAGACTTGAAACTGAAACAAGTTCCGAATATTCAACATGTGAAGATATTCTCTGATGGCTGTGCTGCACAGTTCAAGAATTGCATCGCAGTGTTGAACCTCACACATTTTCAGTCTGACTTCAATATTTCTGAAGACTGGAATTTTTTTGCCACTTCCCATGGCAAAGGAGCAGTTGATGATGTTGGGAGAACTTTGAAAAGAACTGTTTAGAAAATGCTGAAATCAAGCCAAATGATTATATAAATTCGCCTTACGAATTCTATGAATGTACCAAACAGAGTGTAAAAGGTGTAACAACACTATTTACATCTGCAGAAGAAGTGAATTCATTATCATCATTCCTGGATAATCGTTGGAAAAATGTACAGCCAATTCCAAGCCTGCATAAAGTTTGCTTTGTGTCTCCTATTAAAGAAGATTTGGTGAAAGTTTCTGTAAGCTTCAACAAGAAGAATTAACAACAGTCCAATTATTACATCTTGAAGAAAAAGAAGAAGAAGAAGAAGAAGAAGAAGAAGAAGAAGAGAGGTCTAGATCTTCATGCAACAACAAGGACAATACCAAACTTGAGCCAGGGGACTTTGTACGGTACTTGTATCTTTAACTGCAACAGGAAAGTCTAACAGGAAACAAGACGTCTTCTTTGCTATTGTGATGAAGTATGAGGAAGTGTTGGGTGTTGCCAGTAAATGAGGACAAATTTTGGGAGGACTTGTCAGTGATCCTGAAGAAAGTGAAACCTCCTAATTTGCTTAATAACAGGAGTCAATTTGCCTTTAGGTGACTATGCTATGTTTTAGCCTACATGAATGTTTGTAAAAATTTTTTAAATTTGTGTTTTTTTAATTAATTTCAATAGCAGTGGTATTATTTTGGTTAGTTTGTAAATAAAAAATATCTATGTCACATTCCTGCTGATAAAAATTTGTAAACTTAACATGTCTTCAAGTGTCACACACGCAACATTTTCAAATTAGAATTTATGTTGAATGTTAATGTTCCTCAGCAACTTCTATTATATCATCTCAAAAGTATACATTTTATTTATGTCACCAGCAAGTTACAATCATATTCATAATCCAAGAGAACATAATTGTAATAAAATCTTCACTTGCGTGAGCAGGAGTTGTATCATTTTGTCATACACGCAACAAAGATTGACATTTTATAACTGTGATGGTTAATATACTATATAAAAGTAAAAATGTTAGCTCTTAAAACATTTAATCTACAGTGTCTTTTTTATAAGTGAATCTGCTGTTAAAATGTCACACATGCAACCATGGAATGACCCATAGGCAATGTTAGGCAAGTTTGGCTCTCGTAAAAAAAAATTTGATATCCAAATAAGTGGGATGTGCAAGTTAGGTTCAAAAGTATAAGAGATTAAAATCATTGCAGGTCAGTGATATGATGACCGATTTATTGGACTAATTAACAAAGTTACGAACTATAAATCTTTGGAACACAAAGAAAAATATGGAACTCTTTATTCATTATCCCTGTCAGTTGCTTCCATGTCTGGATTGTTGAAACCTTCTCCTTCTCCTTTTAGATTTCGGTAATAATGGTGGTAAATTGGAGGGATATATTTGAGTAGTGACATTAAATCTTTCTTCTTCTCTTTCGTGATTGGCCGACCTCTGGGATACAGGAGGTTCAATTTCTGAGAAAAGTTTCGCGATGAGTGCCCTCAGATCCCTTTCCGTGCTATATCGACCATACCAAAATCTATGCAGTCAGACACACTGTATGTTTGGTAGAAAAGTTTCTTGGGTTCATCTTTCCGAAACTGTAACCATCGAATCTTGAGCCAGTCCACTTTTTGTTTATTTTCTGATATCCTTCTGTATGTTATTTCATTTTCTAAAGTATCTCAACTATAGAATAGTTCGCTAGTCATACGATGGACCTGAAATTTTGGATTTCTTTTCGTCGCATCAGCTATTACTCTTTCCCACTTTTCAGGAACATATACTTCTTCATGATAGCGTTTAGACCTCTCGATGACTCCAAAGTCTATGTCACAGATATCAAAACTGTGGCCAGGAATGAAAAATTTTTGATTGATCACTTCAAGGGTTGGATGGTTTTGCAATGAGCAAGATAAGAAGAGAGCTGTTTTAATATTACGATTCTGCCCTCCACAGCTGTCACTATAGATTGTAAAAACTTTGGTTTTCTGTGGGAGAAAATTGTTGATATGACTGAGAAGGCATGCCATTCCGAACTCCATAGTCATAAAAAATGACAAAATAAAATGGTACATGTGGTGACATAAGCTGTAAATTTTAGCCAAACAACAACAATTATTCGTACTTAGCACTAAGCTTGCCTAACCAACCTCATCAAGGGATATTAACAGATTTGATTTCGTCAAATACTACCTTTAATTATGTTTCATACGCATGCAAATAGAGCTAAACTTGCTTACATTATAAAATATTAATTGAAAATATAAACTAAAATATCCACCAAAAATAGTGCCTAACCCTCTGCATTTCTTATGGGTTTTGAAAAAATGTAAGAGACAAACTTGCCTAAGCGTCACATTATATAAACTTTGCAAAAAATACAATTAAAAATAAGAAATCATCCATTAAAATATACTTATTACTAAAATAACTTACCTGATAAAGTCAGATCACCATAATTGGGTTGATAATCTTTGTCAGCATCACTGTTATCTTCAAATATGTTGTGAATGTACTCCAGGTCTGACTCTTCATATGCCAGGTTTGTTTATTTGTTGCTTAGGCAACTATGTCGCACAACTTGCGTCTAGAGCCTAACCTATCAAAAGCTTCCACTTGAGTAAATAGTTAGAATTTCATTCGCCAGGTGGCAGTGGTGTTACAGTTTTCGTATTAATCGAATCTTTTGACGATAGATGGCGGCAACACTAAAGCTGAAAAATAGAGATGTGTATTGTTTTATTAAGTCTTGCTGCTTTACACTCTATTCCCTACTCTATTCAGTAAATATGTTAAAGGTTAAAAAATAATTGGCAAAAAATATTAATTTACAAGCTGTCCAACAAAGAATATGATTATTGTAGGTCTACTAATCAAAATCAAGTAATTACAAACAGAAAGAAAAACCATAATTTTGATGACAAAATGTAGGCCTATTCTGATTTCCTGAAATAAAATGATTTAACATAATATACTACACTGGTCAAAAAAAGTTAAGCATATTTAGGCATATAACGGTTTTGATTAATTAAAATAAAATAGATAAATTATATTTGGGTTTCTTGGTTCCACAGAATAAACTTAAAAGTAGAAATACACTTTTTGTTAACACTGGACTCAATATGAAATGAAAAAGTAGCATTGTTTGGAAACAACGGAAAAGATAAGGGAAGTTGAAATTCGTACATCATCAAAGAAAAGGAAATGGTGCTTTCAGTACCCTGTTTAATAACGTGTTGGTCCTCCACGAAACCTAAGGCACTCTTGTATGCGACGGGGCATACTCAGTACCAACGCATCTAAGCTCTCCTGAGGCAAATTGTCCCATTCTTCCAAGGCAGCATTCCTGAGTTCTTGAATCGTTAATGGGTGATGTGGACGATTGGAAATGGCTCTCCTGAGAAAGCTCCATGCATGCTCTATGCAGTTCATATCCGGTGAGCATTCTGGCCAATCCATTCTTCGGATCCCATGTTCTACCAGATACCGCTGCACACTATGAGCACGATGAGGCCGAGCATTATCGTCCTGTAGAGTGAACCCTTCTCCTACAGTCTCTGCAAAACCACTTACTATGGGTTGGAGGATGTTGTTCTCATACACGGCAGCAGTCATCTATTGAAACCAGTGGTGTGTAGCGGCCAAACATGACACCTACCCAAAACAAGATTGAACCACCAAACTGCTGGTGACGTTCCACGGTCATTGAGGGATGATTTCGTTCCCCTATTCGTCTCCGTACGCGAATAGAGTTGTTGTCAGGGTGTAGGCCCATTCTCACTTCGTCTGAGAATAAAGTTCTGGTCCATTGGCCTCGTGTCCAATTCTCATGTGCTCTAGCCCATCTTGCACGATCACCCCTGTAATGTGGACGGAGTGCTGGAGTCTTGAGTGGTCTTTGAGCATACAACCCTATGTCATGAAATCTATTGCGCACAGTTTGGCTACTTACAACAACACCAGTGGCTTCGTGCAGGTCATGGCGCAGAGTTGTAGCTGAGGCTATAGGGTTCCTATGTTCAGATAACCTTACATACCGGTCCTGACCTGGTGTTGTTTTGCGTGGACGGCCCTCGCGAGGTCAATCTGCTATTGACTGGGTTTCCTGGTACTTTCTCCACAGTCTGGAGACAATACTCTGATTCACATGAAGGATGTTTTATGAGGTCAAACATTGGTCTGAAAATGTCGATTCCTCAACATATTCTCAAATATTTCAAAACAAAATCTCATCTAGCTCTGATAGAAATTAAAAATCAGAAGAATTCAACACAAGGCAGTAATACCAAGCCGAAAAGTTATGTTTCGAATAATATTGTACAATGCAATACAGTCTCATAGCAGCACTTTAGTGGAGAGGAACAATATTTCAAAATATAAATCTCATAAATTAGATTCTACTTGTGTAAAAGTAGGATCCCATTATGTAAAATTTATCCTTCAACAATTTATTATTTTATTTTAATGTACCGAAGTACAACAATTTGATGAATTCTGGAAATAAACAGCTAATGAACAGCTTTCTAAAACAAAAAATACAACAATTAAAGGATATAATTAGCCACCCTACCCATTATCTCCTGGCTTAGTTGCTTTATAGATGGTGCCTTGATATCACTTGTGACCTGTCTTCGGACAGTTGACAAAACAACAAAACAAGGGATCAAGATGTAAAAACAAGGGATATAATTATTCGTTTACTGAAATCAGATGTTTTCCCTAGGACTGGTATTTAATTTTAATATTACGATAAATTACTATCTTGGAAATTTCAAGCTCATAGGGAACTTGCACTCTAAATATCATTCAGTCGAATACAGGGGCGTTTTAAATGAAAATAATACCAATTGATCTTATTTCTCATTACGAATGTTATAATTCTAATAACAATAGAAACTTGTTAAAACTAGGGTTGCCATAATGAAGAAACAAAGAAACCAGTACATGATTCACAAGTCAATTTGATCGACAGGAAAAAACGTACGAATTTATAAGAAACTTGTATATATCATCTATTTTTCATAGACAAGAATACTTCAATATCACTTGTTTACTTAATGTGAATGAGACTGGCCACTTCAGTAATACACTTTACCTTATCTAGCACATTATTTGGAATGCAATTTACATTATTACCATTTATTTTAGCACCACACCATTCATGTCTGTACATAACCACTCTTAACTCTCAATGTAAGAACAGAAATGTGTTACTATACCCCTTTTCATGGAGGTCGCAGCTTTTTAACCTCCTGGAACAACAGGAGTCATTTGTGCTTAAGCAACATTGCCTAGCCCCTAGTTGTAATATGACTCAATCGTTGTTAGTTAAATATTACATGCTCCTAAACAAAATGTTGTAGCCACAAAGAATAAGAGACGTATGAACTAAGTCACGTGAAAAGTGAATGATGCCTCACCACATTTTGCAAGATGTATGCATGAACTGTTAAATAAGAAGTTAGATTACATATGAATTGGAAGTGCTGGACCTGTCCCATGGCCAGCCTGCTTACTTGATTATTTTTTATGAGGTACACTTAGCGGCAAAAAGAATGGGCCGACTCTTGGTCGATAGAAATGCTAAGTTCTATTGCGCGGTTCACTTGTGTAAACGTAACCCAGTGCAAGGCATTGCTGTGGTGTCTCTTCATTGAAAGTCATCCGTGTATAATGTACTAAACCTTACGAGCAGTGTGTGGCCCAGCGGTAAGAAGTCTGACATTCGTGCCAGAGGTTGTGAGTTCGGCTCCTGGTATGGTAAAATTATTTTTTTTTTATTTTAACTTTTACTTAATTTATTAGTTTAAATGTGAAATGGCATTTGTTAACAAACTTCGTTATGCCTGCCTTGTAAAAACATTATTGCCCATCATCTGTGGGCTATTAATAGGTGAGACCTGGCCTGTATAAACAAAAATACTTGTTTCACATCCTAAAAAAACGGACGCATATCAAACACAAATAAATAAATTAACAAAAACAAACAATTTGTTAATATATTAACAAAACAAGGCTGTGATGGGGACTAGAATCTCATCCACAAACCACCTGCGTCAACATCTGCCCTCATTATGCGCGGCATGGAGTCCACAAGATTATGAAACAGGTCTAAATTCTTGGCCATCTTCTCCCTTGCATCTAGAATTCTGTCCCACAATTCCTCAGGTGCCCGAACGGGTGGCTGTTCTGCTCAATTAGAGCATAGGATCCTTTTGACTGGGTCGACATCACGCCGTCTCGTAAACCATCTTTGAATCCGGTTGGCAGTGTGTATCGGATGATTATCCTGCTGGAAGAAAAGTGTTCCTTCTGGATATCATTTTCGGGCGGAAGGGATCATTACATTTGCCAAAATGTGTTCGTAGACTTCTGCCGTAAACAGACCGTGGATGCGTTCCAGAAGTCCTGCCCCATCGTATGACATCCACCCCAACACACGACCCTCACGCGAAGCATATCGGTGGTCATTCATACAATAAACTAGGGCAGTACTATCATTGTTACATTGTTATTGGAGACAATTACCTCGTCGGAGAAAATGACATTTCTCCAATCAAAGTCCTGTCGGAGAGTAGCATACACAGAATGTTACTGGAGACAATTACGTGATCGGAGAAAATGACATTTCTCCAATCGAAGTCCTGTCGGAACCAGGGCAATGAGTTATTGTTTCTGTGCCATCTTCAAGCGTAATGACGAGACAGAACGTTATATTAACAGAAAGCAGTATTGCTTGAAAGAGAGAGGGAGGTTTATTATTTATTAGAGTTTGGGCATATTCTAAGATATATCGCCACATAATTATAGCTTTGCAAGACACATATAATGGAAAATTTGTAATAAAAAAAAAAAGAAGATTGGGGGAGATTCGAACCTTGAGCTACTAGTACTAACATGTTCAATATACCAATGCCGTAACAACTTATGCTACTGCAACTGTTTATATTAGTTCGGCATAATACATGGTTTTCCTGTTCATATTCGTTCTGGTCGATTTTGTATTTATCAATTTTATTATTTTTTCACTCTTCAAGGGCCCTGATGTATCTAGAATCAGCCCGCCATTCGATTTTATTACATATTTTAGCCTCTTAAACAAAATACAGCAAATTTAAATGGTTTAATTATGTGTTACCTAGTGAACTATGGCGTTGACGAGACGAGCATGTGCAATGTATGTCTCTGGAACTTAGAAATTGTCAGCCAGCCCATTCTTTTTGCCGCTAAGTGTACATAAAACAAAAGTCATGCCTACAGCACCTACAACCAAAGAAGATACAAAGGAACAAGTATGTTGTCAAATGTTAGAAAAAACCTTAATAAAAGTATTAATAAGTATTTAGATGTTAATGTAGGTCATTATTATTATTATTATTATTATTATTATTATTATTATTACTGATGCTGCCATCACCACCACCACTATTATTTTGAGCACTTAATGAAGCGACGTAAAATGAAATCTCTGAAATTTTTACTTCTTTAATACTTTTACCTAGTATGCCTTCGAAATTTCAAATGCCTAATACTTCTCAATATTCTACTGTACTGTGGAGGAAAATATTTTGGATGAAAGTTACATAATAAAAAAGAAAAATCAGAATTTCCAAAAATTATAGTAATTTCATTTGAAATTCTAAACTTACCCTCCTCCCCCTCCCGAGTTCCTCATGAAGAGTAAACACTGAAAAGTTTCCAATGTCATTTTTTGAAAGGTCTCTTGCTGTTATAAAGATTGAAAAAAAAATCAGCATTTAGTTTTATTGATCCATTTAAGAGCTATTGGCTTGTAACCTTTTATGTGAACCACCCTTTATATTCTAGGCCTACTTAACTTGATTTTCTCTGTGACAGATTGCCTGAAGAAGATGGCTTTTTGAAAAGCACCGAAGGTCTTTGGTCCAGTCTTCCAGCTGGAACGAACTCAAATGGAAACACTGGCACAAAGAAGAGGATCTATGTTCCTGTGGTGGGAAAATTTAAAATGAAAACTGACAAGCAATTTTCTGGAAGAAAATATAGTAGAAATGTTACAAGGATGCAGAAACATGATTCGAATTCAGATGTAAAAGAATCTGAAAAACGACAGAAGGGAAATTTTGTACAGCCCACAACAGTTAACTCTGCGAAGAATTCTACTAAGAGATGGCTACCTGAAAATAAAGATTTAAAAAAAACTAAGGCTTCTAATGAAACTTGTTTACAGGAAGACAACTGCATAAAGGACGTTTCGAAAGACATTTCGAGTAAAGTCAGAGTAGAGGAGTTACAGACACAGTCTAAACCAGAAGTGGACAGGAAGCAATTCCTTTGTCATGATTGTGGGAAAATTTTCACATTAAAGCATCAGCTTCAAGGCCACTTACGGACTCACACTGGTGAAAAACCATATTGTTGTTCTGTGTGTGGGGAGTCGTTCGGTTTTGGTAGCTGTTTGAGAAAGCACATGAGGATACACACACTAGAAAAACCGTATCTATGTACTGTGTGTGGAGGATCTTCAGTCGTGGTGATACGCTCACTAAACACATGCGGGGTCACACAGGCGAAAAACCCTACCATTGTACTGTGTGCGGCAACAATTTTGGACATCGTAGTACCCTCATTAACCATTTGAGGGCCCACATGGGAGGAAAACATTATCTGTGTACTGAATGTGGTTGGAGATGTGTTCAGAGTTATGACTTAACAAAACATATGGTTGTCACTCAGGTGAAAAACCAGTGCGCTGTAAAGTAGAAACAAAGAGTCTAGCTTTTGTTTAAAAAAAAAATGCCACTTTTCTCTCTAATAAGCAAGGCCCGGATTTTGATAACTTAAAAATAATCAAAGTTGACATTACCTTGAAACAGTTTAAAGGAACTTATAAGTTGCAAAAATTAGCCCATAAATTTGGGGCTGTAGTAGTTCATATGATAAAACAATGGACTTTAGACTGGAAGCTCCTGGATTCGAGTCCATTGGATGGCGGAATTTTTCTCGTCATAACTTTCAGGACACACTCACCTCCTGTCAAATTAATTGTATTTATTTTATTGGTTAATTGACTATGCTGTACTAGTTATTTAGTGTTGTTGGGATTGATGATAGTGAGATGGTATCTGACGAGATGAAGTCGAGGATTCGCCATAGATTACCTGACATTCACCTTACGGTTGGGGAAAACCTCGGAAAAACTGAACCAGGTAATTAACCCAAGCCTGAACCCAACTTTGGATTGGCAAGCAAGCACCTCAGCTGACTGAGCTATGCTGGTGGCAATTGTATTTATTAAATATAATATATGGGGAAAGGAACTGGTCACCCTACCCCATTATCTCCTGACCTAGTTTCCTCATAAGTGGTGCCTTGTTGGTATCACTTGTGAGGTTCAGACCTGTCTTCGGACAGTGGACTAAACAACAACAAATACAAACGTACAACGTATTTTTCTAGCAATTTTGTATTTGTTCTGCAGGCCTGGCTCAGTACCTCATAGAATAAAGGGTGATTGTTGAGTGTTAGTGAAATCATGACAATGGTGAAGGGAAACAGTAGGCCTATATCCCCGAGATGGAAATTGAACCCAGGTCATTACTGTGAAAGGCAGAGAAGCTAACCACTCAGCCACTTGAGTACCAATTCTTTCTGTGGTCAAAATGTGGCCAGAGCATGATACTGACCACATCAATTCTTTCTCGTGCAAGGAGAAAAAGTGAACTTTACCTCCATACAATGTCCAATACTGGTATCATGGGATATCTTTACTCTATAAAATGAACAGCATTATTTATTAAATTACATAACAGTAAAATATTTTCAAGTGAATTAACCTCACTTTTTATGTCTTTGTTAACATTTCGCAGTATAAGTATTCACTAATTTAGCAGTTGGATCTTTTCCAATACTGTTCTGTAGATTGCAGAAAAATCAATATGGCGTGCATCTTTGTAATTTAATTTTAGTAGAATAAGTTTAGACTCTATACACTAATTCAGTTATATTTGTAAAAACGTGTAACTGTATTTTGAAATAGGTACAAACTTTTAGTGCTTCGTATGTGTTTGTATTTCATATGGTTTCATACTGCTGTGGTGAGATATTAGGGAGTGTTTTTAATAGTATATCTTTTGCTATTCCTTCTGGTGATAAGTTCATCCTTTTCATAATTGAAGGGTACATGGGAAAAACGAACAATGTCACATTTCCATTAAAGGTGAGACAATGATCTACTTCAGTATATTACTGCAAAATTTATTGGTGTTTCTACTAGAAATGAAGGAAATGATGAGTGTATCCATGGTTTTAATTCTCCTTTACCACTTTTGGTAAAAATAACATTAAAGTTAGTAGTAATACAGTGAATTAGATAATGACATCAGTCTTAAAGGAATTGTGACGTTCGTTTTTCCCGTGTACCCTTCAATTGCTATGCAACGAACATTGAAAGTGAATTGCAAGTTTAAAAGTTAATAATAGAAAATTTATGCAAAACTGAAAAAAATGAGAGAAACATTATACATTTTTTTGCAACAAAAGTGGCATGATAAGAATTTGAAAATAATTGAGTGCTATCTGCAAAATACCAAACAAGAGATAAGTCGTTCAAATCCGGGTCTTGCAAATGAAAGTTTTCACAGTGAAAATAAACTGTGGGTGGTTAATGTTTATTTGTATTGTCATGTGATACTAAGAAAACATTTCAGAACTGAAGAATAGTTACACAAATAACTTCATTTTCGTTAAATGTGAATTCACTGTTTGTGTACAGATTCTTAACACTGTACATCAGGGTTAATGAAGTTACAATGCAGCCACATCTTTTCATTATCTGGGCTTTCATAATTTTTCATTCACGTCAAATTATTCTTATCTATGTAAAGATTAATTTTTGGTCCTACAGAATATATCTGTTATGGTATCAATTAATTAAACTGTTCTATGTTAAATTATTGGCACAATTTAAGACTTACAAGTCTTTTAACAGTGAAGCATCTTCATTCTGTGTCCTATGCCATACCTGTGTGGTCTAAGGTATCATGTCTTGGACTGGTGATATGAAATGAGTGCTGGTTCGAATCTTCGTCGGGAAATAACTTTTCTCACGAAATTCTGGCCAGTGGTGTGGGATTCATGCTCACTCAGCATTGTGAGGTTTTGTAAGCCAACTATAACAGGTCGGGTGGGGTGGGAATCATTGTGTTGACCACATTTTACCCCTGTACTGTTGGATGATCGTTTACATCTGTTGAGACATGTGAACAGTTGGTGTGTGATGGTCTTGGGCCTCCATGAACTGTCATGGCATGATTTAATTAATCTTCATTCTGTAATGCAGAATTTAGGAGAATCAGTGTTGACATAATAATTTGTATAATTTGAGTGAATTAATGTACAAAAGTGATTCTATTTGTTGAATAATTTGATTTGAATTGTCTCACTACCCCGCTTGCGAGTATGGTTTTGTAACACAAATAAAGAGGTATAGTGTGACTGCATCTATACTAAATAAAACAAATGAAACACTGAACGTCACTGATACTTTATGTTCAATCACTGTTGAGTTGTAACACAGTTTTTCTTATTCCTAACCTTGCTCCCTACCTACTGCTTTGCTTACATTACTTTCAAACAAGCAAAAAAGAATGAAATCCATATTTTTTATTATGTCATTATTAATAACTAGAGATCCTACTTTTTTGTACGAATCAGAAAGTTTGGTTCTGACAACTATGCAGAGGCAAAGAACTCAACCAGAGATGAAATTACTATAGCCACATCATTATTATTTCTGGCAGCCAACCACATTGTAGCTCGACTACATTTAAACATGCGCATCATGTCATTGGCCGCAGGTATGTAGAATGTACAACGCAGTCAGCTTAAGACCTAAAAAAAGAGAAGCCATGTAGGAAATAACAGTGACATGGTTATAGACCTTTGGGACACAAAACAAATTAATATGTGAATAATTAAACAATTAATTCAATGCTAAAGTAGGATGGGAGGATATTTTTAAACCGACTATTGGAAAAGAGAGCCTACACGTAATTAGTAATGACAATGGAGTTAGGTTAGTCAACTTTGCCACATCAAAAAATTTAATTGTCAAAAGTACAACATTTCCCCATAAGGATATACATAAATATACTTGGACGTCTCCAGATGGATTGACACACAACCAAATAGATCACATCTTGATAGATAAACAGAGACATATTAATATAGCAGATATTCGAACTTTCAGGGAGGGCAGACTATAATTCTGACCATTATTTGGTAATTGGAGAACTAAGAGAAAGACTATCAGTAGCCAAGCGAGTAGAGCAACAAGTTAATATTAGAAGATTCAATATTCCGAAATTAAAGGACGAGGAAACTAAGCAACATTATCAGGTCGAAATTTCTAATAGGTTTGCCGTATTAGCAAGTTCCGACGAAGTTGAGGAAGAGTTAGATGTTAATAGCATGTGGGAAAATATCCGAGATAATATCAAAATTAGAGCTGAACAGAGCATAGGTTATTATGAAACTAAGAAAAAGAAACCATGGTTTGATGAAGATTGTTGCATGGTAGTAGAAAGAAGGAAACAGGCAAAATTGAAATTCTTACAGGATCCAGTTGAGGCGAATAGAGATAATTATTTCAATAAAAGATGGGAAGCAAATCGTACACTTAGGAATAAAAAGAGAGATTACTTGAAGGAAAAACTGAATGAGGTAGAAACAAATAGTAAAAATAAAAACATTAGAGATTTATATAAGGGCATAAAGGAATTCAAGAATGGATATCAGGCAAGGGTAAACGTGATAAAGGATGAGAATGGTGACTTGTTTGCAGACGCTCATTCTATCCTGAACAAATGGAAAAACTATTTTGGACAACTACTAAATATACATAGGCCAAATACAAAATGATCGGGATGAAATTGAAATACAAACTGCTGGGCCATTTATACCTGAACCCACACTTTCTGAAGTCGAAATTACGATAGAATATCTGAAAAATTATAAGTCTCCAGGTATCGATCAAATTCCAGCAGAATTAATACAAGAGGGTGGAAGTGCATTATATAGCGGAATTTATAAACTTGTACTTGCTATTTGGGAAAAGGAAATTGTACCAGAACAATGGAAGGAGTCCATAATCGTACCTATCTTTAAGAAGGGGGACAAGACTAACTGTAGTAACTTTCGAGGAATATCACTTTTGTTGACGTCATACAAAATTTTGTCCAATATTCTTTTGAGAAGATTAACTCCATATGTAGATGAAATTATTGGGGATCATCAGTGTGGTTTTAGGCGTAATAGATCAACTATTGACCAGATATTTTGTATTCGACAGATAATGGAGAAAAAATGGGAGTATAAGGGTACATACAATACATCAGTTATTAATAGATTTCAAAAAGGCGTATGACTCGGTTAAGAGAGAAGTTTTATATGATATTCTTACTGAATTTGATATTCCCAAGAAACTAGTTCGATTAATTAAAATGTGTCTCAGTGAAACGTACAGCAGAGTTCGTATAGGTCAATTTTTGTCAGATGCATTTCCAATTCACTGTGGGCTAAAGCAAGGAGATGCACTATCACCTTTACTTTTTAACTTTGCTCTAGAGTATGCCATTAGGAAAGTCCAGGATAACAGAGAGGGTTTGGAATTGAATGGGTTACATCAGCTGCTTGTCTATGTGGATGACGTGAATATGTTAGGAGAAAATCCACAAATGATTAGGGAAAACACGAGGATTTTACTGGAAGCAAGTAAAGAAATAGGTTTGGAAGTAAATCCTGAAAAGACAAAGTATATGATTATGTCTCGTGACGGAAATATTGTGCGAAATGGAAATATAAAAATTGGAAATTTATCTTTCGAAGAGGTGGAGAAGTTCAAATATCTTGGAACAACAGTAACAAATATAAATGATACTCGGGAGGAAATTAAACACAGAATAAATATGGGAAATGCCTGTTATTATTCGGTTGAAAAGCTTTAATCATCCAGTCTGCTGTCAAAATATTTGAAAGTTAGAATTTATAAAACAATTATATTACCGGTTGTTCTTTATGGTTGTGAAACTTGGACTCTCACGTTGAGAGAGAACATTGGTTAAGGGTGTTTGAGAATAAGGTTCTCAGAAAAATATTTGGGGCTAAGAGGGATGAAGTTACAGGAGAATGGAGAAAGTTACACAACACAGAACTGCATGTATTGTGTTCTTCACCTGACATAATCAGGAACATTAAATCCAGACGTTTGAGATGGGCAGGGCATGTAGCATGTATGGGCGAATCCAGAAATGCATATAGAGTGTTAGTTGGGAGGCCAGAGGGGGAAAAAGACCTCTAGGGAGGCCGAGACGTAGATGGGAAGATAATATTAAAATGGATTTGAGGGAGGTGGGATATGATGATAGAGAAGGGATTAATCTTGCTCAGGATAGGGACTGATGGCGGGCTTATGTGAGGGTGGCAATGAACCTCCGGATTCTTTAAAAGCCAGTAAGTAAGTATAATTAAACATTTCAAATATAATGGACAGGATAATTATACGAGTACAGATGAAATTGGTATCAACATTTAGGGGGGGGAAAAAAAGTCATATTCCATTTAAGGGGATCTGCTATTGAGTTTTGGTCATTTTCTTCATTTCTCTTTTAATATGATGTCAAAAAATTTACGGTTTCTTGAGGAATACTATAGTGAAGATTTCATCATAATATCTTTATTCTAAGTCAGAAATTTAGTTTATAAGTGGTTACTACAAATTCAGAATGCATATTATAAACTTTAAAGTAATTTGATCACAAATCAGAATTTTTACATTTTAACTTACTGGAAATAAGAAATCTCCTAGAGCAATGGTTCCCAAATTGGGGGCCATGAGACGATTTACAAAATAAAATAAAAAACGCCTTATTAACATACACTTAATGTGTGTTCAGAAACATGTACAACATTCAACATAAAAAAAGTTTCAGTAGTTGTACAATAAAGTAAAAAATAATTTTATTTATGTTACAAATATGCCTGTTTTTCAGAAAGTATCTTTCAAATCTGGACTCTGTATTTGATAAATATGATACAGTGCAACTCCACAAATAGACTCTCACTCTCGTATACTTCATGATACAAGGTAAGTCAACACACCCTATCCCGTGCTGCACAGGGCTAACCAGTTGAACCAGTGCAGTAGTGTGCAGATACTCGTACATATTGGTAGCATGGCAGGGAACAAAAAATGTGTGCTTATGTTGAAGCAGAAGTTACAAATATTGGAATGGTTTAAAAAAGGTGAATCAATCAGAGCCATTGCTCAAGAATTTGACATTTCGATCAGAACAGTGCCTGGGATAAAACAAAATTCATCTAAATACGAGGCATTCTGTAGTGATTATAAGAAGCTTTGTTATTACCAGTTAATTGTAGTATGAAAATACAGCTTATTTGGTGTAATTTTCACAATTTAATCAATAAGGATGATTTATGTTCTCTCTTGAATGGTATACACCATTTTAAAATAATTTAATACACAAACACAACTATTACATGAAATGCTCAATAAGTTTTTGTAGCTTTATTCTCTTCAGCTCTAATCAACAATCCAGGTTGCCAGGTGACAATAGAAAAGATGCGAAAACAAATGAATGAGGTGTATAAATAATTGAATGCTCTTTCATACTTAAGCATAAAAATATTGGGGTGCCATCTGAAATTTCAAAGTGGGGGGAGGCATGGGGTGGGAGGTGAACTCTAAAATGCAATTAAGCCTGGTTTAAGGCTTCCCCCTCAATATCTAAATGTACGTGTTTTTTTTTTTTTTTAATTGAATTCAATTTAAATAATTAGTTAGAGTGGGAAGTTTTGAAATGAAAGCCCTGTATGTAGATTCATTTAAAGTTTTTCCTCCAGAAGTGGCTTTATGTTTCAAATGTATCACGTATATTGTACTTAATCACGAAGTTGTTTTGTTATATATTTTGCATATACTACAATATATTTATAATTATGTACGTAATTATTTATGATTTGGTCTGCACACCACAAAAAACAATGTACAGCCCTTATGTTTACCAATGTCCGCAGTACTCCGTAGAAAGACAGAGTTCGTACCTCGTCTCGCACACGGATCATTGCTGTGTCTATTTGTGGAGATCCACTGTATCACTTTCAAGTCCTGTGAAATTTCTCGTCTTTGTTTTGATGAAGCTTATTTTGCATAAATATGATGTTGCAAATGTTAAAAAAATTTAAGAATTCTTTTGCAATCTCGAGATATTCATGCACTCTTTCGATCCATAATTGAGGACCATTTTTGCAAAACTTGCTAACTGCAAAATTTGCAAAATTGATATTTTGATGGATTCATTAATATAAGGCAGGCCTCTACATGATGTTAAAGGCGTCTTAGTAAAATTGGATTATTTCTCTTCATTGTAGTGTGTCAAAGTGTGATCGTTTTTTCAAAACTTGCTTTCTCCTATGTGAGAGTTAGCAGAAAAATTTGCTTACTACAGTGTTTTGTCTCTCCTGTAAAATTTAGTTTTTTCAGTTAGCAAGTTTTGCAAAAACAGTCCTCAATTGGTCTACACTCTGCGAAAAAAAGCCTAGTTTTAACAGTCCATCAGTAGATACGTACATATTTAAATTTATTTCTTTTTTTTTAATTTCAGCTAGTTGAAAGCAACTGTCTAAAAATGGATTTAGTACCCATCTGTAACTGTTATATTGTTCTGAGTGTCTTCCAGAAAATACTAAAAAATTGTTTAGAATTGTGCAAACTTAATTTAAAAAACTCAGTATTTGCCGTATCAGACATACCTAAATTTTCCACGAGTTCTTTTTGGGAACCACTGTCCTAGAGTAATGAAGGAATTTTTGGAGCTGCTTGATCAGGGTACAGTAATTACAAAAAAAAATGGTATCTTGGATTTTTAAGTCACAAAAACTTTTATTATTTAATAGTTCCCTTATGGAATGTTATCTATTTTTCTTACTTAGTATTGCAATTATAAAAAATTCTAGACTATATTGTTAAGGAAATATGAGGAGCTTTCCATATTGATTTACACTTTCAAATTTCCCACCATCCATGGTTTGCCAATTGGCTTGTCATTACAGTTGCAAGTAGTACATTGGTCTGTTCATAGGTGGCAGCACGATACTGAGGAGTGTAATTCCTATAAACTACAGTGTATTTCTCCAACTCTGTCATTAAGTGAGTGGACAGCGGGTGTAAACACTGCAGATATTCAAGGCGATTGGTGGCTGTGAAGAAGATCACTGCCCATCCTTGCGCTGTTGTCTGTGTGCTGCAGTCAGGGACTTGGGGACCCACCTGGCAGACACCTTCCCATCTTAAGATGTTCGTGCACTACTGTATGTGGTGCAGAGGGACCTGGCAAGTCCTGTGGCTGCCTCCAGTTCCGAGAATGTGATGCACCTGCTCTCCAGAATATGCCGCTCCACTCTAGAGATGTTGACTAGTGTTGACACAGTCACTTTCCTTCCAGAACTGGTTCCCTTCTCTGTTGATGTGAGGCCACGTTTCTAGGCATACACCCAGTTATACACGATTTTCCGTGACGGTGCATGCTCACCACACAATGCCACCAATCACCTGTGAATATATTCTGCAGTGTTTACACCCTCCTTCCACAGGAACCACGTCGTCCAGCACTGTCCTTGAAGATCACTCTCCATGCTGTCCACTCACATGACAGCAGTTGGAGAAATGCACCGTAATTTGCAGGAATTACAGTCCTCTGTATCGTGCTGCAGGCAGACCAATATACTACTTGCAATGTAATGACAAGCCAAATGGCGGAATATGGATGGTGGGAAATTTGAAAGTGTAAATCAGTATGGAAATCCCCTCGCAGTATCTGGGACTTTCAAGTCACAAAAAATTTAATTTATTAGAGCCAAGTGATTTAAACACATATACACGTAATAGATAAATCTGCTAAAATTTATAAACAGCTTAACTTGAATAGTGCATAAATTTCTTATTACTTACATATCACAGTACATACAGATTAATGGTCTTCAACCCAAAGCCCTCCATAATAGTTCTTTTGACCCATCTGAATTTGTAACATAATACAGATCATTAGAGTTTTTCTTGATAATTTTACTCCTTTCTTGCTGGCCTTGTTGAATGACTCAGTAACAGTAAGTGTAGTTGTTAATCTTGCAGTGTAGGCTTTCACGGCCGGAGTCTATAGATGTAGATTCATTTTCCGGGCTGAGAGGCCATGGTATATTAGTTGGTTTTATACCAGACGTTTCGTCTGCAACTGCGGCAGACATCTTCAGTGGAGTGGTATCCGAGGTCGCAAGACTCTTCTCGGCGTACCTGACGCAACTGATCCTGTGTCTGGTTGTGCGGGCGTATTTATAGTGCGGCTCGCGGGCCGAGGCCTGTTGTCGCTGTGGTCCGTGCCGCTTTGTTCGCTGCTCCCGTTCTGGGTTCCGTCCTTTTGTTGTAGTGGCTTCTTATCTGTTCTGTTTAGGACCGGGTACCAACACTTGTTTAGCTTTACGCCTTCTTCCTTGTGATTAAAGTTGTTGTTATGTTTATGTATTTCGATCGCTTCTCTATGTAGACGGGGGAAGAAGTGCGTCGTCGTGCTCAAGATGTCCGTGTCCTTGAATCTTATGTTGTGATCGCCCTCTTGATAGGCATGTGCTGCCACTGCCGATTTGTCGATCTGTCCTAGGCGGCAATTCCTATTATGTTCTGTCAGTCTCGTCCTGACGCTCCGCTGTGTAGTACCGATGTAGACCTTCCCACACAAACACGGAATCCTGTAAACTCCGGCGGACAGTAGCTTATCTCGTTTGTCCTTGGATGACCTCAGCATGTTCCAGATTTGCTTGGTCGGCAGGAAGGTCGTTTCCACTTCATGACACTTCAGCACCCTGCTGATACGGTCCGTCACATTCCTTAAGTAGGGTAGGAAGACAGTGCCCTTCTTAGTCGCTCGTTCCTGTGACCGCATCGACGGTGTTACTCTGGGGCGCAAGGCTCTCTTTATCTCCGGCCTTGAGTAGCCATTGGCCATGAGTGCTGTCGATACATGGCTCAGCTCCCGTTGGATGTGTCGTGGCTCGGCTACCCGCCTGGCCCTGTTGATCAGGGTTTTCATCATGGCCCATTTCATATAAGAAGCTGACACGGGTTCCGACGGCAGCAATCCTGAAGAAAACTAACCAACTGATAAATACCTCGTCAATTCCAGCGGCCGTACAACGCTCCATTAAGAAATCGGAGGCATTACCGCCTAGAATATACGGCCTACCAAAAATACATAAAAAGGAGGTTCCACTCAGACCGATCGTCAATGCTATCGGCTCTCCTACCTATGAGCTGGCAAAATACCTCAGCAACCAATTGAAACAACACGTAGGAAAGAAGAGTTCTTACATCAGAGACTCGACCCACTTCATAGAAAAAATCAAGATGTTGAGAACGCGGCCTGAAGATTTACTTGTAAGCTTTGACGTGGTGTCATTGTTTACTAAAGTACCGGTCAAGGACACACTGGAGCTGCTACACAAGTTCTACCCGCAAGATGTGGTGGACCTGTTTCACCAGGTTCTGACCACAACTTATTTCCAATGGAATTATGAATTCTATGAACAGCTGGATGGTGTAGCTATGGGGAGCCCGCTAAGTCCGATGATAGCCAACTTCTATATGGAGTTTCTTGAAGAGTCGATCCTCGAAGTCGCGACACTTAAGCCTTCATGCTGGTTTAGATACGTCGATGATACGTTCGTAATCTGGCCCCATGGTGAACGATCATTGATGGATTTCCTGAGTCAGTTGAATAGCTTCCATACGCAAGTACAATTTACTATGGAAACGGAAAAGGACGGCAGGTTACCCTTCCTGGACGTTATGGTACAAAGGAGGACAGATGGCACCCTAGGTCATGACGTCTACAGGAAGCCGACCCACACAGACAGATATCTGCATAAGACCTCGAATCATCATCCCGGCCAGAAACGGGCCATGATGAAAACCCTGATCAACAGGGCCAGGCGGGTAGCCGAGCCACGACACATCCAACGGGAGCTGAGCCATGTATCGACAGCACTCATGGCCAATGGCTACTCAAGGCAGGAGATAAAGAGAGCCTTGCGCCCCAGAGTAACACCGTCGATGCGGTCACAGGAACGAGCGACTAAGAAGGGCACGGTCTTCCTACCCTACTTAAGGAATGTGATGGACCGTATCAGCAGGGTGCTGAAGCGTCATGAAGTGGAAACGACCTTCCTGCCGACCAAGCAAATCCGGAACATGCTGAGGTCATCCAAGGACAAACGAGATAAGCTACTGTCCGCCGGAGTTTACAGGATTCCGTGTTTGTGTGGGAAGGTCTACATCGGTACTACACAGCGGAGCGTCAGGACGAGACTGACAGAACATAATAGGAATTGCCGCCTAGGACAGATCGACAAATCGGCAGTGGCAGCACATGCCTATCAAGAGGGCGATCACAACATAAGATTCAAGGACACGGACATCTTGAGCACGACGACGCACTTCTTCCCCCGTCTACATAGAGAAGCGATCGAAATACATAAACATAACAACAACTTTAATCGCAAGGAAGAAGGCGTAAAGCTAGACAAGTGTTGGTACCTGGTCCTAAACAGAACAGATAAGAAGCCACTACAACAAAAGGACGGAACCCAGAACGGGAGCAGCGAACAAAGCGGCGCGGACCGCAGCGACAACAGGCCTCGGCCTGCGAGCCACACTATAAATACGCCCGCACAACCAGACACAGGATCAGTTGCCTCAGGTACGCCGAGAAGAGTCTTGCGACCTCGGATACCACTCCACTGAAGATGTCTGCCACAGTTGCAGACGAAACGTCTGGTATAAAACCAACTAATAGACCACGGCCTCTCAGCCCGGAAAATGAATCTACATCTATAGTGTTGTTGTTGTTTTCTAATGCCAGATGTTTGACAATAAAGTCATTTGACCTCTTGCACTCCAATATTTTTCAAAGATATTGTCATGGTTAGCTACTGACACACAGATTTTGAGATGTTCTGAATCCATTTCTTGATTTGAGTTGCACAATGGACAGTTAGGAAACTGATATATTCCAATTCTATGCAGCCAAACAATCATGGCCTGTTGCCAATCTAAATGCAGCTACAGACGTTTTGCGTGATAAATCGGGAATCAAGTGTGGATTATTGTCATTTACAAGCTTTTATTTTTCTTCATGATACTAGTCACAAGAATCTCTTTGTAATTGGTTGGTTTTCATTTGTCAGTTCGTCTACTACAGAAAACTTTAAACCACTGATATATTTTGTGTAACACACTAAAGGTTGTGATACATAGAAGAACATTACGGCATTTGACTAATTAATATCATAAGAAAAATTTTCAAAATGGTCCTAGTTTCATCTGCCTACTTTCACATGCGTGTGACTGTTTGTTACTCCTTACAGTTATATCTAAAACTACGTACAAATGATGTGAAAATTCCTCAATTATAATTCTAACATTGATGGTACAGAATTGGCGTACTGCCCCAATCTCAGAAACAGAATTCCAAATCTGTAAGATCAACTGTTTATAGTATTTATTGTAGAATATTCGCACCTGAAGTCTTACTTGTGAATTCTTTTCCTTCTATAAGGATGTGAGGAAAAATACCACAAATTTTTATGGAGAAGTTTAAGCTACTTATACATCCCTTCGAAAATTTATTTCTTTGGATTCATCACTGCAACAATATAGTTATATTAAGTGACTCTAGAGCCACAATACAATCAACAGTAACAAGAAATCAACCAAAAATGGGGGGAAAAAAATCCATTCAATGATTAAACAAATTCAAAGTTTAAATAAAACCATAGTCTTTCAGCAGATTCCTGCACATTGTGGTAAAAGTGGTAATGAGAGAGCAGACATTCTACCAAAGAAAGGCACTAAAATTAAACAAAAACAAAACTCTAATTTTTCATATTATTCGATAAAATAAATTATTAAAAATAATTATAATGTCCAAGTATTAAATATTACAGAAAATTCTCATTGGAAAAATTTACTAGAAAGACCTGATTTAATTCCTGACCTACCACATAAATTTGCTGTGGCCATGTTTAGACTCTTTACAGGTCATTATTGTCTGGCAAACATTTACATAGGAATGACATCCTTTCTACTCCAAGAAAAAGAAGAAATGGATATGAATCATTTAACACACTGTGAAGCACTTCAAAAAATACAAGTCTTATATCTAAATACTGGGAAGCAAGAGAGAAAATAACTAGACTGTTAAGTCAAGAGCATTAAATACCTACCTACTATTTCTAGTGTCCCAACTGCTGGTAAGTATAAAGTTCCTTTCCTTTCTTAAAAGAAATAAGAATACTACATTTACTTGAAGTGAAGATTCTGTACACAGCTTATTATGTATAAAAATTTATTTTTCACATGAAGTAAATTGACAATAAAGCACATAATAAACAATTATTCAAGTTTTAAATTAATTTAAATTCTAAAACAATAAAGACAGGACATTTTAATGAAAAGTATTCAGTCCAATTTTACCCATCATTATTAATGAAAAGCAACTGTCTATCACTCTCCAAAGAGAGGGTGAAACAAAATCCAAAACATAAACATACTATATAACCGAGTTAAGATTGAGGCAGCCAAAAGAAACAGATGGAACAAGAGCGATTCTCTCTACTTTTTGTCTTCACAAACTGCACACTAATTCCTCGGCAGCTGCATTCGATCTAAAACAGTGAAAGGCAGGTGACATTTACCTGGTAGCCCACAATCCTTTAAGAAATAGTCTAAGTGTACAGTCATCTGCCTGAATGAGGTAAAAACTTGGACTAGAATTGCAAACAAAAGTAAAAATAATTCTGTATATTATATAATCATTTATCTTAAGAAATATTTTTTTTCTTTGATATGAACAATTTTTTTTCATTTATTCCATGTAATAAAAAAAACTCACAATCCCTTGAGAAAGAGTCTAACTGTACAGTTATCTGCCAGAATGGGGTAAAACTTGGAACTAAAATATTGCAATAAAAAGTAAAAATAATTCTCTATACAATCATTTCACAATCCCTAAAGGCTTGTTTTGTAAATGATGTAAACCTACTCCAAATGATTAGAAATAAAGATATTTTAACACAGAAATATTTATTTCATATTTTCATATTTTGTGAAACAAAATTTCGTATTTTGGGAAAAATTTTGATATTACGTCAGTCTCCAGAAAAAAGTAACTACTTTTTTAATTAACTCATAAGGAGAAAAAAATAGGAGTAAACAAATTAATAAATATACAACTTCCAGGGCTCCGAACAATTTACAGATGATATTATGCTCATTTACAGCCCTCCCCTATTTTAAAACCATGAGTTGCAACTGCTAATTGTATGTTTGTTACAAATCTAACACATTACACCCTCTTCAATAAGCCATCAAGCCTGACTGAGCCAGTCCCATAAAATTGATCTGAGTACTTGCACTCTGTATAGTGAAGTAAGTTTAGACAGACATTCTGAAGATTACTGGAGTATATTTATTAAAATGGAAATCAAAGAATACGATAACATTCTGACAATGATTTATCTTCCTCGAAAATGTTCACATTTTACATAATGGTTTACTCCAACTCGATGAAATACATATAAATTTAATTGTATTCTACGCCATCAGCATAATTTCTATTGAGTTTACTTCCTTGTACTTTAGAACAATGACGACACAGACTACTAAAATTGTCATATATTACATTTACTTACGTTTATCTTTTTCTCTATCTCTTAGCAGAACCCACTTCTATAGACAGCTAATAAAGAAGCAACTAGTTAACAGTTGTGCAGACAAGACTTAGATTAAGAGTTGTAACCTCAACAAATTATCAGCACTGATGCATTTTTACTTTCAACAAAAGAACTGAGGTTATAACCCAACACAATAAAAAAATGCAATGCTGTAAAAGTATTCACTTTTGTTGTTAAGTTATATTTTAATTGATAGGTATAAATAATATTACAGTATATTAGAGAGTTGGTTATGAGAATATGACAGGTGGTCAAGAAATGAGCTGGGTGCTGCAGTGCTGCCAATTTTATCAGCAAGTACAGTACCACTCATTAATTTCAATACAGCTGCAACGAAACTCGTTATTGTAAAAATTGTTATATATGGCTTTTGACAGAGCCTTCTTTAGTTACAAGCCGGAGCCATACGTCGGCAACACTGTAATTAACTGTCACCCGGAGGCCGACCATACAGGACACGTGTTTGTGCTAATGCCGATTTTCAATGTAAATTAATGTTACAATATAAGTGTGTATCGATGGAATTATGTCTGCGGTCGTACCAAATGTTAATTGTTGATGTATTATAAACTAAATGCGCGTTGGTGATAAAAACCAAGACAATAAATAAAAATAAAATGGTTGCAGTCTTTGGGAATTTTTACGGTTATTGATGACAAAGTAATTGACTATTCTACTAAATATTAAATATTGTATAACTACATTTTTATAGTCTTATTTGTGGTTTGTGTGTATCAGAATTCTAGCCAAATTGTTGGGTCTCGCCTCCTATATCAATAAAGTTACGCCGTTGGTTTTCAAATTCATTGTAAACAACTGTTTTGTAATCCCATAAATGTTGCAGTTTTGTTGAAGATTCGGAATGCCTGCTATACGTCAGAACTACCTATAATTTGTAGATGCATATAATCACTTTGTTGGTTTTCAAGGTTTGTTTATTAATATTATTTATTTTGTAATAAATTAGGTATAAACATGTTTATTTTCACTTCATATTTTTTTTAGAGGATTTAAAGTTCGCTGAGTTTACGCTAATTGACATACACGTACTTAATGATAATATTGCGTTTTGTTATGTATTATGTTGAAGGTACGTTTTTTCATTTTTTCATAGGTTTTTTTACTTGGCTTAACTGTATTTACATCCTCATACTTTTATTATAATAGGTATGTCAATAGTTTCTTCTGTTTACATTTTATTTTAGGCCTATTTGCATAATTTACATTCTTAGCTTGTTTTCTGTAGTTATATTTATTTAAAATTATATTTTTAAAAGTTTATAACAAATAATTTAGGATAACAGTATTGTTATGGTGACTGGCCAGGTTCAAACTAAAACTGGCTTCCTGGACATCTGACATATTTATAGAAAAACACGACATAATCACATGAAATTAAAATGAATATGATATCCTACACCTTTCACGTCAGAGGTGAAACAGCATTAAGCGGCAAAACATTGTCAATTTACTAGCCACAAATTTATTAACTGAATGGAACTTAAGAATACTGCGTAGGAACTTACGTCTTTATTGCATTATTGATTTTATTATTTTCGATGCAAGGAATATCTTTTTTATTTATTTATTTATTTACCTTCGTACCGGTACTGTCAATAAAAGTATGTTTTTTTGTAATTATTTTAAGTGGCAGCCTTTGTATGTAAGTAGCCTACTTACCCCATATTCTGAAGTATAACTAATTGATTGCAATAAAACACTATTTTCGAACCCGTAATAATTTACATCACTACTTTGTGCATGAAGTAATATTGAAAAAATACGCGTTACGTATAACGAAAGCAATGAGCAAACACAATATCACTTTAAAATCTCCTGCCTCCACTCTGCGTTGCCAAATCTACCCATGCTCCGGCTTGTAACTAAAGAAGGCTCTGCTTTTGATCTTTATCTATCAAACTTTGAATTGTAATAATTCAAACACATTACCTAATAATTACACAGAGACTGGAACAAGGTCAACTGTGTGAAAAACCACGAGGCATATAAATTGTGGCTTTTTCTTTTCAGTTCGTACTTCTAATAAAAACGTAGTCATGTAAAAAAAAAGTTACTGTAAAAAAATCCCTATTATATGGTTTGTGATGTTTAACTATCAAACTTTGAACTGTAATAATCCAAATAGACCATATCCAATAGTTTTATTAAATAATGGGGCAAAACGGACTGCGTGAAAAACTATGAGGTTTATTAAATAAAGACTGGAGCAAAATGCCTATGACATTTTTTTTTCCCCCCCATTTGTACCTCCAACAAAGATTAGTTACATAATAAAAAAAAGTTATTGTAAAAAAATCACTATATAAGGGTTCTGATATTTAAATATCAAATTCTCAACTGTAATAATCCAAATATATCTTATCCAATAATAAGATAGAGAATGAAAAACAAGATGTAGTCACGTCAGAAATGATTAACAACATAGTGCTTGTGTTGTGTTTAGCCAACTGTCTGAAGACAGGTCTGAACCTCACAAGTGATATCAAAAAGTCACTACTTATGAGGCAATTAGAACAGGAGATAATGGGGTAGAGTGGCCAGTTCCTTTCTCCCTCCATTGCATACATAGCCGATTACACTAATCAGACTTCACATGCATATAAACAATTGAGGGGCGTTTTCACAAAACTCGTTATCTACACAATCTTCTTTTTTTCAAGATAACTTTTTTCTAAAATACACAACTGTAGATACCAAGTTTTGAAAAATCTCTTTTATTTCAAGATCAATTTACTGATATACTTACCAACTTTAGCTTAAGCCTGGTTCAGACGGTGCGTGTTTCTGTGATGGATTCCAAGGTGGCTGCATGGATGAGTCGCCTGCGTGGTCACTCTCCGGAAGTAATACGCTCTGGTGGCTCCGTGGATGGCTAGCTTGCTGGATTTCGAGGGTAGGTTCCTTGCTATTTTTCGTGATGCTTTGCAGGCTGGAAACCAAAGATAATCATATAATATCACCACTGAAACTATGTCGCCATGTTCGTTGTTCCAACTAAACCTGTTTTTTCTATATTCTTTAGTTTCTAAGAAACAACAATTAAATATTGGACTTTAGCTGTTTTGCACTTATGGCTTAATTACTTTATTACGACATTTACTACTGTTAATGTAGGACTTGTTTTCCACTCATGGTTTAGTTTCTTTTTGACCATGAGTGTTGGCAACAGATGAGACAGCAGATGATTTTCCAATTTGAACTGCGAAAAGAGCCAGCTCCGTGTGAACAACTACCATCACCGTAGGCAACACGGGAGCCAGCCAGTCAGCACACAGGCGACCCATCCGCGCAGCCACCTTGGAATCCATCACAGAAACACGCACCGTCTGAACCAGGCTTTAATTCTGATAGCACCATTGGATTCTCCTGACCCAAAAACATAAGGATACGCTAAAACCTCAAAATCGAAAAAAATTTAGATAACGAGTTTTGTGAAAACGCCCCTCAATTGTTCTTCCTCTGACACATATTGTCAAATGAGATGTACTGCCTGATCATAATAGATGTACATATCAGCCAGAATCTCAATCAGAGGAAAACAATATAGTATGAATGTTTAATATTATAGAGTTTCACGAAGTAGGATGTAACTTTAATTGCTCATATTTTCTTCATTTTTACATAATCTTAAAAATTCTGGTACTGGCATGAGGACTGAATGAAAAGTAATGCCTCCACCTTCATAACTCGGCAACAGATGGCAAACACTGGCATCCAATTGGTACTGGAATGTTCGTTAAGACTCCCCTCTGCCGCCACAGTTAGCAGGAAGTTATGTCAGTAAACAGTTGTGTTGTTAAACTGTATAGAATGGAACCCTGTGCAGAAGCTCAGTCAATGCGATATAAGCAACGTGTTGTCATTGATTTCTTGACAGCAGAAGGCGTCCTTCTAACGGATATTCATCGAAGAATGCAAGTTGTTTATGGTGACTGTGTTGATGTGAGGACTATGCGTCATTGGGCCAGTAGGTGTAAATAAGGAAAGGTGGGAACTTCTGACCTGCATAACAAGTCCACCAACACCTTTTATTTTTCTTGAACGCTAAAAATACATAACCAATTATTTTACTCAGGGACGTGTTTGCTACTGAATGTTTGTAGGAGTGATACCCTTTCAAGATCTATGCAAATGTTTGTGAGGCACGAATTTGTTATGCAAGCTTCATAATCTTATATGTTGAGCCAAAATGAAATATTCAATTCCAACATTTATTCGAATTATTGTAACAGCAGCAGACATCTTACACTCATGAACAATCCCAAGCCTTGGTGTAAAAGCTGATGCTTTTCAAAAAGAAGCAGTACATTTGTTTACGGGAATTTTTATGTAGGTGTGAAGTAGCCCTAAGAGAAATTTACTTCACAATAACGTAAAAAATGCATAGAGATAACCATGACATCACCATGGTAACCATACTAAAATTGTTTAAATGACGGACATTTTAATAGAAAATAGAGAAATGAGAAAGGAAGAAATTGGAGAAAACCGAAAAGAGATAAAGAAATATAGAAAAAGAAAATTAAATCAAGGGTAGAAAAAAAAACACAAAAAAGATGGAAATTCAGAAAAATTTTGCTCACCATCAAGCTGCAAACTTATCGTAACCAAACCCTTTGAATAAATGTCCTGCTATGATGACTGGTGTAACAAGCTGTCAAAAGTTGTTCAGCTGGCAATCTGATTACCTTACATTTATAGTTGTTCCACGTTATTCTGAGAATGTATTCCTTAAAAAATAAAAATAATGTAGAAAAAAGAATCTGCACTGCTCAAAAATTCTTTCTCAAAGTTCTGTTTGTATGCACACCAAGACGCGTTTCATTGTCTCACTTAGTGGTTTCCAAATGAGACTGGAACTGTGTAAGGTCCAGAGTCAGGACCTTGCTTATCAGACACTCCCCAACCTGAAAATAATACTCAGGTTACAGTGAGACCAACCTTTCTACACAAAGTATCAAAAGTAGACAGAAATGCTATCACTTGTACCAAGTGGTACACTTGAAATAAAAAGCCCCTATATTTACTACAAATACATTAAACAATACTTACTTACTGGCTTTTAAGGAACCCGGAGGTTCATTGCTGCCCTCACATAAGCCCGCCATTGGTCCCTATCCTGAGCAAGATTAATCCAATCTCTACCATCATATCCCACTTCCCTCAAATCCATTTTAATATTATCTTCCCATCTACGTCTCGGCCTCCCCAAAGGTCTTTTCCCCTCTGGCCTCCCAACTAACACTCTATATGCATTTCTGGATTCGCCCATACGTGCTACATGCCCTGCCCATCTCAAACGTCTGGATTTAATGTTCCTAATTATGTCAGGTGAAGGATGCAATGCATGCAGCTCTGCATTGTGTAACTTTCTCCATTCTCCTGTAACTTCATTCCTCTTAGCCCCAAATATTTTCCTAAGAACCTTATTTTCAAAAACCCTCAATCTCTGTTCCTCTCTCAAAGTGAGAGTCCAAGTTTCACAGCCATACAGAACAACCGGTAATATAATTGTTTTATAAATTCTAACTTTCAGATTTTTTGACAGCAGACTAGATGACAAAAGCTTCTCAATCGAATAATAACACGCATTTCCCATATTTATTCTGCGTTTAATTTCCTGCCGAGTGTCATTTATATTTGTTACTGTTGCTCCAAGATATTTGAATTTTTCCACCTCTTCAAAGGATAAATCTCCAACTTTTATAGTTCCATTCTGGTCACGAGACATAATCATATACTTTGTCTTTTCGGGATTTACTTCCAACCCTATCTCTTTACTTGCTTCAAGTAGAATTTCCGCGTTTTCCCTAATCGTTTGTGGATTTTCTCCTAACATATTCACGTCATCCGCATAGACAAGAAGCTGATGTATCCCGTTCAATTCCAAACCCTCTGTGTTATCCTGAACTTTCCTAATGGTATATTCTAGAGCGAAGTTAAAAAGTAAAGGTGATAGTGCATCTCCCTGCTTTAGCCCGCAGTGAATTGGAAAAGCATCAGATAGAAACTGGCCTATACGGACTCTGCTGTAAGTTTCACTAAGACACATTTTAATTAATCGAACTAGTTTCTTGGGAATACCAAATTCAATAAGAATATTATATAAAACTTCTCTCTTAACTGAGTCATACGATTTTTTCAAATCTATGAATAACTGATGTACTGTACCCTTATACTCCCATTTTTTCTCGAATATCTGGCGAATACAAAAAATCTGATCAATAGTCGATCTATTACGCCTGAAACCACACTGATGATCCCCAGTAACTTCATCTACATATGGAGTTAATCTTCTCAAAAGGATATTCGACAAAATTTTGTTCGAAGTCAACAAAAGTGATATTCCTCGAAAGTTCCCACAGTTAGTCTTGTCCCCCTTCTTAAAAATAGGTACCATTATGGACTCCTTCCATTGTTCTGGTACAATTTCCTTTTCCCAAATTGCAAGTACAAGTTTATAAATTTCGCTAGATAATATGCTTCCACCCTCTTGTATTAATTCTGCTTGAATTTGATCAATACCTGGAGACTTGTACTTTTTCAGATTTTCTATTGCAATTTCGACTTCAGAATGTGTAGGTTCCGGTATAAATGGCTCAGCAGTTTGTATTTCAATTTCGTCCCGATCATTTCTACTTGGCCTATGTATATTTAATAGTTGCCCAAAATAGTTTTTCCATCTGTTAAGGATTGAATGAGAGTCTGCAAGCAAGTCACCATTCTCATCCTTGATTACGTTTACCCTTGCCTGAGATCCATTTTTAAATTCCTTTATACCCTTATATAAATCTCGAATATTTTTATTCTTACTATTTGTTTCTACCTCATTCAGTGTTTCCTTCAAATAATCTCTCTTTTTATTCCTAAGTGTACGACTTGTTTCCCATCTTTCATTGAAATAATTATCTCTATTCTCCTCAATTGGATCCTGTAAGAATTTCAATTTTGCCTGTTTCCTTCTATCTACTGCAATGGAACAATCTTCATCAAACCATGGTTTCTTTTTCTTAGTTTCATGATAACCTATGCTCTGCTCAGCTGCAATTTTGATATTATCTCGGATATTGTCCCATACGCTATTAACATTTCTTTCTCAGCTTCGTTGGAAGTTGCTAAAGCAGCAAACCTATTTGAAATTTCAACCTGATAACGTTGCTTAGTTTCCTCGTCCTTTAATTTCAGAATATTGAATCTACTAATATTAGCTTGCTGCTCTACTCGCTTAATTCTCCAATTACCAAATAATGGACAGAATTACAGTCTGCCCCCCTGAAAGTTCGAATGTCTACTATACTAGTATGTCTTCGTTTATCTATCAAGATGTGATCTATTTGGTTGTGTGTCATTCCGTCTCGAGAAGTCCAAGTATATTTATGTATATCCTTATGGGGGAATGTTGTACTCTTGACAATTAAATTTTTTGATGTGGCAAAGTTGACTAACCTAACTCCATTGTCATTACTACTTACGTGTAGGCTCTCTTTTCCAATTGTTGGTTGAAAAATATCTTCCTGTCCTACTTTAGCGTTGAAATCCCCCCAATAAAACTTTCATGTGATATCTAGGTAATTGATCAAAAGTGTGTTCCAATTCCTCATAGAAGCTATCCTTTATATGGTCGTCTTTCTCTTCTGTGAGAGCCCATTTATAACTACGATATCGTACCATCTACCCTTAAGTACTAAATACGATAACCTGTCACTGATAAATTCGACCTTTTTTACTGCTGATTTTATTCTTTTATGTACAAAGAATTCTGTTCCTAATTGGTGATTAATGTTTCCTTCCCCATAATACAACCAGTAATCGCCTATTAGTGATATGCCATTCCCATCTAACCTAACCTCTTGTACTCGCACGAAGTCTATTCTATATCTAGCGAGTTCTTTTGCTACTAATGTTACCCCTCCTGTTCTATAAAGACTAGTTACATTCCATGTACCAAATCTTATAACCTTATTCCTTTGCTGTGGTCGTGCCGGAGAATCAGTCCCATTCCAAGGCTTATTGTTAGGTTTCGTAACAAGCTGTTTTTTTACGGTGATGAGTTGTTAGCCCTTCGCCCAACCCCCAAGTTGGAGGACCACCCCTTATCGGCTGTCCACGACTGCATATTCAATATATTCGCAGCTACCCTCCATATCTAGAGGCTGTCTCCTGTATCCGCAACCTGAGGATGCGCCATGCCGTGGTGATAGGGACCCACAATACATGGGCATTAAACAATATTATAATTAATTAATAAAACATATTACACACTTAAACTTCTTCCTACGACTGCTTTTGTGAACATTAAGTTATATATTGGTCGAAACAACATAAAAGAAATTAAAATCTTGAAAAAGCTAGACTTCGATAAAAAAATTCAGGCACAATATAAAGATTTTTAGGTGCCATGGCAACCTGCCGCCAGAGAGTTGTCTACACCTGGATGTGTTGTTTCCGGTAAAATGAAACTTGTAGCTTCTTTCCTAATTTGGTTTTTCTTTCACAGATCCGGAAATCTACAATGACTTGAAAATTTGTTCACTTTTTTTGCTAAGTGTATTAATGTAAGCCGATTTACATTATTACTTCTTATGTTCGTGCAACCATGGCACGAATTTATGAATGAAGAATGACTGCAATATTTGCATGTTTTTTTTCCCATGAAGAGTCCTTCTCAACGGAATACACAACAGGCTGCTGTGGAGCCCATACTGCCAAATATCCTACATCACAACCTGTCATATAAAACTGACCTTGGATTTGATGATAGTAATCATGGTCCATATTAAAAAAAAAAAGCATCATCATCCACAAACAATATATAATCATTTACTCCTTTCAATGCCTGAGTCAATGTTGTCTTTCTATATTTATAGGGGCATTTTATTTCACGTGTACCAGTACATGTTTTTTCCCTCAATATCATTAAGTCTATCAGGACTTGCTCCTAGTATGCCTGATGAATGAAGCCATACATCTGTTTCTTCAATCTGTGACTTTATTAACGCTGAGACTTCTAACGCAGCTACTGCTTCATGCTGTTTTCCTCACTACACAGCTTTTACACCTAACATATCATAACCAACAATTTTTTTAAAGACAAATGGGGGAAATCTGTCCCTCTGACAGGCTTTCAGGCTTTGAGTAAGATACCAAAGTTACTTGCAGTTAATCTACACTTTCTGAGTTCTGCACATCTAGTGTTTACTGTCGGCCCCTTAGTCTCATCAGCAGAGTAGGCCTAATTGCTGCATCTGACAAGGTGCAATGTTGCTTTAAAAATGCCCCTTTATCTTTTGCACTATTGTAGTTCTCAGAAAAAATAACTTTTTCCATACATGGTGCTAGAAATGGTTCCAGTTTGGTTCCAGGTACACAATGTTCTGAACCTAACAACCAAGTAAACCCAACTGTATGGTGATCCTTCAGTGAAGAAAACACTATCTTTTATCTCCACTGCAGACTTTTTATTCAAAGGATTATATTCCTTTTCTGCTGGGAACAATTGTTCAATAGTCTTAATTTCACTATCTTCCTTCTGCTTTCTCACATTCCAGTTGCACGACTAGTCAGTCACCGACACATTGTGATGTGCGTGTATAAGCAGTGCTGCCATATGATGACATCGAACTGCTCAAGGACAGAAACTTGCAGCACCACCGATATTACCATCTCCCATCGTCAACTATTAAAAATATAAAAAATCTCAAATTAGTAGGCCTATTCACTCTAGTAGCTACGCATGCTAAACTAACCTCAAACATGAAGTATCAATTTACACAGTAATTTATACCAACCTGAAATTAAGTTTTATTTTTCATACTAGCTTTAACAATTTCTTTTATGATCCCATATTCTATCAAACAGTTCATCGATTTGATGTGTCCCTATTCCATTGCACTTTCGCTCTTTTTTTTTTTTTAATACAATTCATGCATTCCACGAGTGACAGACATCTGGTATAATATAAGTGTAAATAAATAGTATCTTATTTACTTTAATCCTTTATTTCTATTTGGTGTTCACTTTTAAGCATGAGGAAAATGAAACATGTTGGCAGTTATAAACATTTACTTTCATTTTCATCTGTAATTTACAAATGTAATTATGTGACAGACGTGACAGTGGTTGAGCCTCAGGTATGAGCAGTACAAGTATAGGTAATTAGGCCTATTTCTACGAATTTTCGATAGTTATCAAAATATATACAATTTATACAGGGTGTATCAAAAATACGTGTACAAACTTCAGGCATGGGTTCCTTACACGAAAAGAAGGAAAAAAGTTCATATGAACATATGTCCCATAATCCTTTGTTTCCCCATTATTCATTTATTACTAAAAGTTTGTGTTCAACGGCCTTCAAGGTCCAACCTCAAAACTTCATTTCTTTATGCACTCATTCATAGAAGGCTGTGACTCGTTGTATCAGAAATGGACTGCAGATGGCGAAGTGTTGCCATGGAGACTTGTTTACATGTGTCATTTGTCATTAGTCTGTCTTCAACGTTGCAATTGTGAACGTGGAGTGAGTTAACGTGTTTCGTTCAACCATGGCAGGACGATATTCATTTCATGAGCAGGCTGACATCATTTTTATGTATGGTCGCGCGAATGGTAATGGACGCGAGGCTGTACGGCTGTATCAGATGGCATTTCCAGACCGAAGACAACCGAATCATCAAACCTTTGTTGCTGTGTATCGTCGCGTTGCTGAGACAGGAACCGTTGCACCACAGACTGGTGATCGAGGAAGACCAAGAGTTGTTCGTACGCCGAACCTCGAAGAAGACATTTTACACTGTGTCGAAGACGATCCAGGCATCAGTACAAGACAATTGGCTGTGGCAACTGGTACATCACACAGTACAGCATGGAGGGTACTTCACGAGCAGCTCTTGTATCCGTATCATATGCAACGTGTGCAGGGCCTTTCGCCTGCCGATTATCCACCACGGGAGAACTTTTGCCGATGATTTCTAGCACAAATAGCCAATCCATTGTTTGTCTCATCAGTTTTGTTTACAGACGAGGCAACGTTTGGGAGAGATGGAATTACCAATTTCCACAATGAACACGTATGGGCAGATCGTAATCCTCGTGCTGTATTTCAGGCTAGACATCAGCAACAATTTAGGATTAATGTGTGGGCTGGAATTGTAGGTGACTGTCTGGTAGGTCCATACGTTCTACCAGCACGTCTTACAGGTGCTATCTACAGGGACTTTATCCAAAACACTCTTCCAGAATTACTGCACGAAGATGTGCCTCTGAACATAAGACAAAACATGTGGTTCATGCATGATGGGGCTCCAGCACATTTTAGTCGCCTTGTTCGAGATACACTGACTGGTGTCTACCATGACGGATAGGCAGAGGAGGACCAGTTCAATGGCCAGCACGTTCTCCCGACCTCAATCCTTTGGATTTTTATCTTTGGGGGCACCTTAAACAATTGGTTTATGGAGCAGACATCCCGGATCAAGAAACTCTTCATCGACGTGTCATGGAAGCCTGCGAAACCATTCGACATCATCCCGGAGTATTTGAAAGGGTGCGACAGTCCATGATTCGACGAGTGCATGCATGTTTAGAAGCAAGAGGAGAACATTTCGAGCATTGGTTATGAGTTTTGTGTGTTGGCACATTATGAGTGTACCAATGTGTTGAACAGTTCCTAACGGGGAAACAAAGGATTATGGGACATATGTTCATATGAACTTTTTTCCTTCTTTTGGTGTAAGGAACCCATGCCTGAAGTTTGTACACGTATTTTTGATACACCCTGTATATAGTGTTCAAGAAGATCTTAGTTTCATGCTGATTTATTTATAAATGTAAGTTTTAAAAGTTTTAAGAACTGTGATGGAGGTGACAGGTAATGTGATGGATGTGACACGTCCAAAGACCAGGCCTTGTTAAGATCATATTTGAGTTTAACACATTTGAAAAAATGACACCAAGTAAAAACGGTATTCTAAGATAATATTCGAACTTCACTGAATTAAAAATATTGTTAAAGTTGTCAGTATACAGACAAATTAGTAATTACATTAAAAAGTAATTAAAATATACCAAGTCTTATTTAAAAGTCATTCAACTTAAAAAATCTTGCGCTATTCACTACAACAGGATGAGGAATAATTTTGAGCACTTCAGATTTGTTGTAGCATATGCTGTCCACAGACTGAGGCCATTTGTACACCAGTATCAACCATCACTGAAACTTTAAATTCATTTGGAGAAATGACTCTTACCACTTCACCAGGATACTTTCTTCCTTCATGTCACAACAACCCATTATCCGTGTGTTACATTTATCAACAGTCCTACACAGCTTTCCATCTAATAATATCCTGATTCCTTTGAAATGCACTTTCCAAATCATGAGACTCATTCGAAGAATGAACATCTTGGTACCTTAAACGTTTTGGCTTGATGTCTTTTTTTATATCGCACACAATCATTTCTGATGCATCTGTTTTTCCTTTCAACAAATTATGTGTGTTGTATGGTCAGAAAAAGTGGCTAGATTGTATCTTTGTACATCTGGCATGGTGGACCATTGCTCAGAGAATATTTGTTGATTTTCCAATATTGATTCTTTACTGATAAAAATAACTGAGATTTCTTTCATTTCTTTCTTTGCACAGTCAAATTAGGATGATACTGACACAAACATACATTATGAAACATGCAGTACATATTTTGGACGAAGTTGATTAAAATAAAACTTTTCTTAGTTACGTTCCCCTGTTACTTGATTCTTTAAGGACTTAACAATTTAAAACAACTTGTTTGTCTGCTGACTGAACACTGATGTTTCTCAGATAAAAATCATAGATTATTTGTTTTGTTTCTTCAGTGATCTGGGCTTGCTATATGCAGTGTCACAAATAAACATGTCACATACATCACAATGTTTTTCAAAATATAAACAATGTCAATTAAAATACGAAAAGCACAATTAGATAGCCTCTGTCAATAATACAATGAATCTGAAGTATTATTTTATTATCTTCAAAATAATGCATGATTTTTAGTGACGGACGTGACAGCTGAGACAACCAAACAAGAATCTAATTTAAAGTATCTAAGGAATGCATACGTGTTTTCAGATTTTTTTAGAGATCTTATGAAGACACTGTCCTTCAATAATTAGGTGATTCCTTAGTAATCATGAAATAATCATGGGTAACTCAGCAATCAAAAATTTACTTGATGCAAACAAAGAAAAACTGCATTAAGAAGGCGAAAAATAGCAAAAATATAAATCTAAAAAATATATTTTTTTGCTCTTTATGAGCAGTTGTTTACAGCAGTAATTTTCCAGTTTCAAAATTTTATTCACAGGCTTATTTACTCGTGGAATGCATGAATTTCCTTTCATCTCCAAAAAATAACACTAAAAAACAATTTCGGAATATGTATGATAAGACTTTCTTGTGTTAAATTCTAACGTACTGTATCTTGTTTACATGTTTCGACCTATTTATGGGTCATCCTCAGAACTGGTCATTGTTGGTCTTGGCGCCTCTTATTCTGTTTCCTGTGAGGGTGCGTTCGTGTGGTATAGTGTAGTGTGTGTGTTTTGAAATTGAGTTGTGTGTTGAGAATTTCGTTGGGGTGTGTTTTCGTGTGTCTGTATATTTCATATTGTTCTAGTGTGTTAGTTTCTGGCTTTTTGGTTGGATGTGTAATATTTCCATGTCTGTGTTGATGTCTCTGTGGGTGTGGTTAGCATTTGTGATGTGTTCTGCATATGTGGAGGTGTTTTGTAATTTTGTTATATGGCTGTGATGTGTTCTTTGTAACGTGTTTGAAATGATCTGCCTGTCTGTCCTATGTAGAAGTTGTTGCAGGTGTTACATTTGAGTTTGTATACCCCTGTGTGGTTGTATTTGTTTGTTTGTGTTGTTTGTGTGTTGAGATGTTTTTATAGAGTGTTATTTGTTCTGTTTGCGATGTTGTAATTTAATTTCTTGAATGAGGTTGCAATTTTGTGTTTTTGTTTTCGTATGTTAGTGTGATGTATTTTTTTGTGTTCACACATCACAGCCATAACAAAATTACAAAACACCTCCACATATGCAGAACACATCACAAATGCTAACCACATCCACAGAGACATCAACACAGAATGGAAATACTACACAGCCAATCAAAAAACCAGAAACTAAACACACTAGAACAATATGAAATATACAGACACACGAAAACATACCCCAACGAAATTCTCAACACACAACTCAATTTTAAAACACACTCTTTGACTCTATACCATACCACACGAACGCACCCTCACAGGAAACAGAACAAGAGGCGCCAAGACCAACAACGACCAGTTCTGAGGATGACCATAAATAGGTCGAAATATGTAAACAAGGTATGTTAGAATTTAACACAAAATCTTATCATACATATTCCCTAGTGATACAGTATTAAAAGTTGTGTAATCAAGATGTATAAAAAACTATACCGGTACTGTCAAATTTTATTATGCTCTTTCTTGCCATTTCGTTAATAATAAAATACTATGATGAATCATCAACTGCAATATTAAACCAAACCAGTAACTTTAACGTCATATATAATGTTAATGGCGCCAAGCTTCAATATGTTTGGAAATACTTGATGATAATGAATTCTGTATTAAATGGCAAAACAAACAAGTTAACCACATAGTATACAAATTACTCATAACACACTTCTAATACCTGATAATTAAAACTTCATATTAATAATTGTTGCGAATCTAATAAATTGAAGAAAAAAAATCTATTGTAGTAATTAAAGGTCAACATTGCACTTAAACGGATGCTGAACTACATGAGCGGCGCGGGTGGGGATAACTTCCCCTACTGGCGTTCGCCGTAATAAGTTTTAAAAGTTTTTAAGTTTCTACCGCCTAGTGTAGGGTATTACGGCACTCGAATGTAATCCACGAAAAGTGTCACCTTTTAAATCGTCCTTTTGGTGCATTTGTCCATATGATAGGCCTAATTTCATTATAACCTATATTAAACGTCTAATCATACCTTGCATGTCTCAATCTGTTTTTTCTGTCCTTCTAACATATTTCTTAGACTTCGAATCTCCTGACTAATCTCTCCCACTTGTTCCATTAATTTTCTGCATGTCGTAGAGATGTTACTGTCATCCTTTCCAAAACCTTCAAGAATTTCTGAAGTTTTTGTTGGTAAAACGAGGGTTGAGCGAATTCCGACGATTTTGCAATAGAAAATGTTCGAATTACAAAGCGAATTTGATGGAATTTTTGTGGAGATGTATTTTAAAACTTAAGCTTTCTATTGGTAATTGTTACAAGTAAACTAATTGTAGAGATATGTGGCAAATTACCTGTAAAATGACACGTCCAACGTAATGTGAGTGCAAACGTTCCGTTTTCTAGTCAATGAAACGATTGCAGCCATATGAAACACACAATGCGATGTAATGTGAAGAACGCAGAACTGTTATTAATTCAATATCTACTGAAAAACACTCAACTAGAGCATATAATACTACAATAATCACATAAATTTCACAACTGAACTTTCTTTCGAAGCCCGCCATTATGATAAAAATGACGCACTTCAACTGCCAACGTAAAAAAAAAAAACAAAAAATCACTACTTCACGACAGCCACACTCAATCGCTTTCTCCTTCTTCGAAACGGACACCTCCGGGATACAGTAAAGGCTCATTCACAATGAAAATTAAACATAACGTAGCGTTAACTTAAGAATATAAAAGTTACGGTAAAATCAAGAAGTCATACCATCATTCACGATGGGAACATAAACAAAACCGCAAACATACTTGGTCACCATGGAAACATAACAACGACGTCATTTCCTCATATTCTATCGTATACTTCAGTGCTCCACGATTGTGTTCTGTTCGCAAATCATGTAAGCATAAGCATGAAAGTTTGGAGTTTGCAAACTTTCATGTTAACGTCTTACGGTAATGTTTATGTCAATGCTTATGTGAATCATTGTGAATGATCCCATTTGGTAGCCTGGGCGCAAACTTCTGTGTTTATGTGACGGTTATGTTTAATTTTCATTGTGAATGAACCTTAATTTTACATCTTCAAGCAGAGCCTCAAAAGGATCGCGCGCTAGCCTCGAACAATCCTTCCTCCATAAATATTCACAAAGGTGATCACTGAGGTCTTCCTTGCGCACGCCTCCCCGAGACAGACATCCCCTACTAAAACTTAATAGCTTCCCTTATGAAAAGGTTGCCAGACTAGACAAAGCGTAGCTATCACATATAATTTGGAAACAAACCTAAAAGGTAAAATGATATACATTTGAAACGGTTAGGAAATCGAATATACAAACTGTCAGAAAAATTTACACATAAGTAGCGTTTGTGCTCATTTACAGTTAAGAAAGGGGGAAAAAATATCATCAGATAGGTTAGAATGATTTGAATGCCATATACCGCGAGAAAAATAATAGTACGGATTTACTGGAATTGATATCTAAACTAATCAACAGCCATCGGTTAAGATAACTTGAAATTTCCATTTCCACGTTTCCACTATTGCAACTGCGCAGGAATAATGAGAGGCAAACAACAGTTGCCAGTTAAAACTGCAGATTTTCTTGCTCTCATCTCATTTCTATTTGCGCACATATTCATTTTGGATAAGCAAATATCACAAAGGAAGGGATGAAACTAGAATCATGATTGAGGAAGTGAGCTGGCCGAAATATCATTTTTTTTTAATTACGCGGATGTCAAGGTCAGACTTTTGAAATTAAATTACAATTGATTGGACCAGGAAGAATTTTTTTTTTTTTTTTTTTCATGAAGCAGTTTGAGCAGTTACCACACTGGTCATGTGTGTAAGGTTTTCAGCCACTGGTGACAGCATTCCAAATTTAAGATTCACTTTCAAATTGTCAGGTCCTACTATTTCACGCTATAAAATAAATTTTCCCAACGATCGTGAAGTCTCACTAAACTCAAGTAAAAGTAAGATTTTTAAATTATTATGTTACTAAATTAATTTATTGTGAAACATAACAATAAACAAAAATAAATAAGACAATAGAATAAAAGTCTTTTTTCTACAATCAAGCTCCTTTTTTTCAGAAGGAGCCCAATAATTATCTGGTTAAAATTGTTTATGATTAATTGGATTATCAGGACAGAGTATAATACGTAACGGTAGCGATAGGAGGGCAAATAAACCAAATGGCTTTTAAGGAACCGCCCTCACATAAGCCCGTCATCGATCTCTATCTTGTGCAAGATTAATCCAGTCTTTGTCATCATATCCCACCTCCCTCAAATCCATTTTAATATTATCCTCCCATCTACGTCTCGGCCTCCCCAAAAGTCTTTTTCCCTCTATATGCATTTCTAGATTCGCCCATACGTGCCCTGCCCATCTCAAACGTCTGGATTTAATGTTTTTAATTATGTCAGGCGAAGAATACAATGCGTGCAGTTCTGTGTTGTGTAACTTTCTCCATTCTCCTGTAACTTTCTCCATTCTCCTGTAACTTTATCCCTCTTAGCCCCAAATATTTTCATAAGACACCTTATTCTCATTTCATTCATTCATTCATTCATTCATTCATTCATTTATTTTATTCTATAGATCTTACATGAACAATGAAGCTTTAAGATGTGGAACAAGTCAAAATTTTACAATATTACAATTACAATTTTTACAATATTTTACAATTTTTAGTTTTACAATTTAATAATTTTCTACAATTTTTACAATTTTGTGCAATTTTTTTTGTAATATTTTGGCGAGATGTAGTGAGGTCCGAGGATTCGCCAAAAGATTACCTGGCATTTGCCTTTTGGTTGGGGAAAACCTCGGAAAAACCCAACCAGGTAATCAAATCAAAGGGGTGAAATGAAGTGATGCCGAGGACTCGCCATAGACCATCCGGCTTCAGTTCCACGGCTGGGGAAAACCTCAGAAGAAACCATTCAATAAGAGAAACCATTCAACTCAAACACCCTTAATTTCTGTTCCTCTCTCGAAGTGAGAGTCCAAGTTTCACAACCATACAGAAAAACCTAAACATAACTATTTTTTTAAATTCTGACTTTCAGCTTTTTTGAAAGCAGACTGGATAACAAATGCTTCTCAATCGAATAATTTCTGACATTTCCCATATTTATTCTGCGTTTATTTTCCTCTCAAGTGTCATTTATATTTGTTACTCTTGCTCCAAGATATTTGAATTTTTTCACCTTTTCGAAGGATACATTTTCAATTTTTATATTTCTATTTCGTAGAATGTTCTGGTCACGAGACATAATCTTATACATGGTCCTTTCGAGATTTACTTCCAAACCTATCTCTGTACTTGCTTCAAGTGAAATTAAAAATGAATGAATGAATGAAAAAGTGAGTGAATATGTAAGTGAGTGAATAAGTAATTGAGTGAATAACTGAGTGAATAAATGGATAAATAAATAAATCATTAAATAAGTAAATAAAGAAGCAAATGAATAAGCGAATAAATGCATGAATAAATGAATAAGTGAATAATTAAGTGATTAAATAAATGAATAAATAAATAAGTGATCAAATAAATACATAAGGGCATATATGTATATGAAAAAACAAATACGTGAATAAGTAATTAAGTGAATAACTAAATAAATAAATACGTAAATAAGTAAATAAATTAACAATGAGACAGGTGTATACAGACAGACAGGCAGATCATTTAAAACACGTTACAAAGAACACATCATAGCCATAATCAAATAACCAAACACTTCTACATACGCAGAATACATCACAAACGCCAACCACACCTACAGCAACATAAACACAGACATGGAAATTCTATATCTCCAACCGAAAAACCAGACAGAAACTAAACACACTAGAACAATACGAAATATACAGACACACAAAAACACACCCGCATCAAATCCTCAACACATATAACTCAATTTCAGCACACACACTTTTTGACTCCACATTACACTACACAAACACACCACCACAGGAAACGCAATCAGAAAGCGCAAAGACCATCCAGTTCTCAGGATAACTCACAGGCTGAAACTAGTCAACAAGGTAACTTAGTTACTTAACACGTGGAGGCATATATATATATATATATATATATATATATATTTTTTTATTTATTTATCAAAGCTTCCTCAAATTAGAGGCTGCCATTAGACAAAGTATACAAAACAATAAAGGAACAAATAGAAGATGAGAGCTAAAAGAATAAGAAAAAAGGCAAACAAATACACAAACAAACAACGGCAGTTTACAGAAGAAAAAAAAAATTCAAGTAAAGAATCAATGAAAGCTAAGAAGGAAAAAGAAAAATGATAATGGTGCGTCAATTTTTTCCATACACTGAATTAGAGTCCATATAGGTGGTTCTGTAAAAGTTTGACTGACTCTCTAACTATGAGGAGGGCCAGTTCATTCAGAAAAGATTTGTGCAGTCCTAGGGTCTTACAGAATTGAGAAGAGAAGTTGGGTATCGTTCCTCTTGCTCCAAACATCAATCCCATAACACTGATATCGTGAAGTTGGTATTTATCTTTATAATACGGGATGGTTGGAATGTATACTTTATATTGCAAGTGATATAATGTTAAAAGTTGTGTGATCAAGATGTATAAATTAATTAATTTGGTTTTTTTTCGCTCCTGCATGAAGCCTATGAAAGTGGCATTTGAAAATTTTAATTTTATAGTTGACTGCTTTTGTAAATCCCAGCTCGTACATTTCTGCTAAAAATTAATGAGCATCCCCCTCTTTTCTGACGGTCATTATAATTCGGTTCTGAGACTCGCCAAAGACCAGGATAATTCCTGTATTCTTCAGTAAACTCTACGCTTTTCCCATTAGACCAGTTCATCACAGTTTCACATACAGATAACCTATGAAAAAATACTCGACAAACTAGTCGAATGCACCGAACCTATACAAATGTTTGGAATGAAAACAGCAGCTCCTATGGAAGACCTGAAATCAGCTGGTGAAGAAGCAGATAGTTGCCAATGTCTCCCAGTCCCAGAGCGGGAGACTCATGCATACTTGTCCAAGGATTGGGTGCACACAGTTTATTCCTGCATCTCGCCTTGCGCATATCTGCCTAACTGGCAACTGTTGTTTGTCTCTCGTTATTCCTGTGCAGTTGCAAAAGTGGAAACGACGGTTTAAGTGGAAACTGTTGTTTGCCTCTCATTATTCCTGCGCAGTTGCAATAGTGGAAACACAGCTTAAGTCCACGCCATGCGTTTTCGATCAAATTCGTGCATGCACCACTTTCCGGATCAACAAAGTTGAGGATGTGATTCACAGTCAAATGACGGAAATTGTTAACATCCAGGCCTTCATATCTCTTCCAGCAGTCCGTCATTATTGTGGTTTGAGCGGCGACATGTTTCCAAATAAGACGAAACAAACTAATCTTTGTCATTATTCGGACAAATCTCCAATCGCACTTCCTTCGTCTCAAGATCTATCACGTCCAAAACCCAAGAACCCTCCACAATACGACCAGCCTCAAATTTTCCACGTCCAATTTTGCATTCGTCAATTTCTACTATATGATTCGGCCCTCCAATTCTAGGCCGATCCAGACTGTCTGAAAGAAAAATAAAACTTATAGCAAACAAAAGCGTACGAAAACCTAACCTAACCTGTCACAGTTTCGTATATGCAAACCGTAATAAAAGCCTAAACTAACCTAACCTAACCTGTCGCAGACACGCCTATACAAGGCATAATAAAAACCTAAACTATCCTAACCTAACCTTGCATAGTTTCGTATATGCAAAGCATAAAAAAGCCTAAACTAACCTAACCTAACTTCTCACTAAAATCCTAAACTAACCCAACCTAACCTGCCACAGATTTGCCTACACAAGGCATAAAAAAGCTAAAACTATCCAACGCATCATAAAAACCTAACCTAACCTAACCTCTTACAGTTTCATATGCCTAAACTAAACTAACCTAATCTAACCTCTCACTAAAATCCTAAACTAACCCAACCTAACTTGCCACAGATTTGCCTACACAAGGCATAAAAAGGCCTAAACTATCCTAACCTAACCTGTCACAGTTTCATATATGAAAGCCACAATAAAAGCCTAACCTAACCTAACCTCTCACTAAAATCCTAAACTAACCCAACCTAACCTGCCACACATTTGCTTACACAAGGCATAACAAAAGCCTAAACTATCATAACCTAACCTAACCTCTCACTAATTCCAAAACTAACCCAACCTAACCTGTTACAGATTTGCCTACACAAGGCATAACAAAACCCTAAACTATCCTAACCTATCCTGTTACAGTTTCGTAAATGCAAAACACAATGTCTAAATTAACCTAACCTGTCACGAAAAGCCTAAACTAACACCACCTAAACTGCCACAGATTTGCGTACAGAACGTTTGTTCTAATCGCAATATTTTCAGAGTTACATTAATTTGAAGTTGTTAGTAAAATACCTTTTTTCTTTAGTTTTACGGGTAAAAAAATATTACATATAGAGAATGAACTATTCAGAAGTGCCATTTCTTTAATTGGCTAGTTTTCTGAAGCTAAAAATAAGCTCCGTAAGGGACGGTAAATCCTCGTGAATCACCCTATATATTTTTTTTTTTTTTGAGAAAAGCTGAAAGTTTCATAAGTCATGATTAATATGTATAAAAGAAATGTCAATAAGTACGTAAACTTTAGAGCTTACCCACACAAAAATTACACCGCACGCCCCTGCTTCGCAGACTGCTGAAAGAGCGCTCTACTGTACTGGCGGTGCGTGGCTGGGCGAGCAATATCACCAGAGCTTTTTTCGTCGCCGGAAAGAAAGGTTCAGCTCCTTTAAGACTTGGGAGACGACAAGTTCTTTTAGTTCTTCACTGCTCAATTTCTTGTTCTTCCATATTTTGTACCAAAGTTCCAACTCTGCTTCTAGGCCCTCCAAATGGTAAAAGTTATAGAATAAAGCTACCTTTTCCTTCAATTTATCGATTGTCATGAGTAACATGTGCAAAGTTTGTAGATATGTCAATACAAAGGCAAGTGTATTGTCAGCAAAAGACCGTAATTCTAAAGAAGAGATAATAGAATTCAGGTACGGAATTATTAAATATCTTCTCCAGAACTCGATAGATTTGTTGCTGGATGTTGCTGCGGTGCTGCAGAACTGAGACCACCCGCGATTTTCTCGGGGATAAATACATGATTTTCCCGAGGTCCTCCCAAGCATATGAAGCTATTTGTAACTTCGTAAAAAAGAAATCTTGCACCATCAGTGACCTGTTTGTTTTCATTAAAGTTAAATGAAATTTTAATACATTTACAGATTTCGTCAAGAATTTGCTCAACAGAACTTAATTTTTGTTGTTGTTTTGTGTATTGCTTTGACTGTGCATTTACACAAGTGAAGTGAAGTGTCGAGTGTATTGTTTTAAGTCGATTTAAGTATTCGATAAGTTAAAATGGCAGAATCACCCGAGCAAATAATTATGCGTTTGCAAGCCGAGTTGGCTTAAGTTCGTCTTCAACAATGAGCGAAAGATTTAATGACAGCCAGTGCCCTAAAAGAGTGGTCAGGCATTCCGAGTGGTCTACCGGTCCGTGAATTTTTTGCAAACATAGATTACGCAGCACGTATTGGAAATTTGGATGGAGATGATAAAAACAGATAGTGAAAATGAAAGTAGTTGGCCCCGCATTCGAATTTCTCCAATCTCAACCCGATCTTATCGAAGACGACGTCACTTCATCGATTTGCGGAAAAACTTCCGGATAATTATTATTACGCACAATTTCAAACAACAAGTCAAAAAACAGAATGAAAGCCCGGAAGCTTTCGCTGATTGGCTCAAGGCCCGAAGCCTAAAGACGTTGCAACGAGGATTTCAAGGCGAGGAGCGCAGGACTCTCACAGCTGAAGTCTACCGATGATTATTGGCCGCTGTAGCAGGCATGAGAGGTGAAGTCGGATGACAGGTCCGCATCGCAATGCCGAAAAATATAATAATAATAATAATAATAATAATAATAATAATAATAATAATAATAATAATAATAATAATAAAAAACAAACATTTTCTAAAAATTTAGTTTTGCGAGATTTTAAGCTTTATAAATGTGAATAATAATAATAATAATAATAATAATAATAATAATAATAATAATAATAATACATTTATTTATTTATTTTAGCTGGCAGAGTTAAGGCTGTAAAGCCTTCTCTTCCACTCAACCAGCAAAAAGTATACATACATATGTATGAACTTACAATCTACTAAGAATACAAGAATTTGATTTGGATAAAAGTTACATGTATATAAGAGTTACGTAGGCTACTTATGAATTAAACAGTAATATACTATGAACTATTAATTAAACAATGAAATGCAAACTGTGTAGCAGAATTAAACTCAAATACATAGAATATTAATGTATTTCAAATAATGTTAGATAATAGGAGGAGATTATTGAGATACAATTTTGAAAATACAGCGCTATCAGGATGCATGTCTAAAGAAAGAAGTTACAATATAGTCAATGACCGTTTAAGTCAGTATAATTAGAGTGAATTACTAAGAAGGTTATCCTTTAAGTTAATTTTAAAAATGTTTGTCTTGCGGTCCCTAATTCTTTGTGACAAGGAATTCCATTGTCGCGAGGTGGATACCTACTGTATTGGGTGTTCATTTCAAAGTGTGTCATGACGTCACTGTTGTGAGTCAGCGATTTGAAGCGAGTTTCAGCTTTTATGTCAGAGAAGTTGTCTATTAATCAAGGCGTTCAATCTGTACTTGAGAACGTGTACGGTATAACTTGAACGTCGTAGCAACAGATGGCGGTCTGTACGGTCTGTGTGCTACCATAACCTCTTTCGAACTGTGTTTTGCGGGGGAAAGTCGTCGCAGGGTATTTGTTATCATCGGTTGCATACGGCAACATTCCACAATACAAATCAAATGCTCCGTGTCCATGTTGACCATCGAAGTTAATGTCAACAAATACTGTACGTAAGTAATCGTCTTAACCCTCTCCCCATATCCCGACAGTAAGAAAAAAACTCACCTCAGTACATGTTTCCAAACAGTTCACATTCCTGCCATTACCGGCTTTACCGTACATATCGGTAAGTACTCTTCAGAATGAATGCCGTACTTCCTAGGCAACTTCTCTGGCATTATAGGTAATATGCCTCTGCGGAAGTGTAGGAAGATTGAATTTTCTAGGCTCATCGGCTAGCCACATGACGGCATACAGCGAGCCATGACACACTTTGAACTGAACACCCAGTATAAGATGATGAATAACAAGATGTTCTATGAAGAGGTACAGTATACTTGGCGTGCCACAGATAATTGATCTGGTATTTACGTCGTGGTTAGAGCACACGAACCGCGATGTAATAACGCCGCGACATAAATTACGCTCTAGACCAGTGGTTGCCAAACACCACGAAATTGTGACGTAATAGAAATGCAACCCGCACACCACTATCGTAGGGAAAGTGGTGGAGTGGGTATCTCCTCAGGTAATGTAGTGAATGGCAATGCAGAGACCGACTGTGACCAAAAAACAAAAACAATATAATATTCTTCTTCTTATTAACTACACACACTTTTTCTGTGTTAACTTTTATCCTCCTATTCATTATTTTTGTATTATTAATAAAATAAAATATATTTTCTTATATACTATAAAAAGAACTTGTACTTTACATCAGCAGATATTTGAAAAAGGCGATACTTTTTGTTTGCTTGTTTATTAATTGGGTTATTTTACGACGCTGTATCAACATCTAGGTTATTTAGCGTCTGAGTGAGATGGTGATAATGCAGGTGAAATGAGTCCGGGGTCCAGCACCGAAAGTTACCCAGCATTTGCTCGTATTGGGTTGAGGGAAAACCCCGGAAAAAACCTCAACCAGGTAACTTGCCCCGACCAGGATTCGAACCCGGGCCACCTGGTTTCGCAGCCAGACGCGGCTTGTTTATTAATGAAATATTCAAATTACACTACATACGTCGAAAAAAAAAACGTCGAAGTATTTTACCCTGATTAAGACATAGAAGCCGATACTTTTTATTGTTTGTTTATTAATGAAATATTCAACTTACAGGTAAGGGCGTGGTACTCCTTGTAACAAGAAGAATAATGACAACGTGCATTGTTCTTTTATACTTCATTAAAAATTTTACAACAAATTAAGTATCTCATATTTTTGCCATCTGCACAAAAGAAATACTGTTCCTCCCATGGTCCTTAAAATTAAGTTTTTACATATTATCTGTTTTCTCTTTTGGAAAAGACATCGAAAAATATTATCCTACACATTTGTCACATTACATGTGTACGTCCGCTGCTGATAAGTGTCTTTACTTATATCGAAGTGAAGGCTTTAAACAGAGGGTGGGGTTATAATGCCATGGTTACGCTTGAGTGGAGGCAGGGGCATGTGTCGCGACACAGCTTTTGGCGATCACTGCTCTAGACAAAATTATTAATTTCTTTCTTACAGATTTCGCGTTTGCAGTAATGCTGTTATTTTAAGACGCACAAGGCCAAATTGAGCTGGACAAAGTGTTAGTACTGTATTCTTGAAGGAAAGAGATATACTTTTCTCTGTTGATAAATGGACTGTTATAATGGATTTTGGTTTAGACTCTTACTACACCGCGCTTGCTAGCCTTGTAACCACATAAAATACTGTATCTACAACAGGAGATCGTTGAATTCCACCAAGTCATGGGTACGGAACACTAACTACTCTACTAACATTAGGCTTACCTGCATCACAACAGATGTTGAAAGTGATGACCTTCAACTCGAACACATTCCCTGTATCTCCGAAAACAATTCTGGTTCACATGCAAAAGTTCATGTTGACTGATTGCCTGTATTTCTCTCGTGATGTCCTTCAATTCTTGTAATGTATGCGGATTTGATGTGTACACTTTATTCTTTAACGTTCCCCATAAATAAAAATTGCATGGAGATATGTCAGGGGAACGAGGTGGTCACAATCCTCGACTAATTATTCTGTCACCAAACACACTTCGCAATTCATGCATAGAATTCGCAGCAGTGTGCGCTGTAGCTGAATTCTGCTGAAACCAGCCACTCAATCGTTCATTTCTTGTTAGTTACCGGTATGGAAAAAAATTATTTAAAATTGAAATTACATAAATGTTTGCATCAACTGTTGTGTCGAAAAATATGGGACCGATAATTATACTCGTACTCACTGCACACCAAACCCCAACCTTTGCAGCGTGGTGAGGAAATTCATGAATAATATGGGAATTTTCGGTAGCTCAGCATCTATTGTTCTGAGTAGAAACGTGACCGTGAAGATGAAACCACGCTTTATCAGTGAAGAACGTTAAAAGTGGGTCCACGTCGCCATTATGAATGGACTGCAAAAACCAAATGCAATAATTAACTGTACTTACAGGATCTTGTGGTTGTGAAACAGCTACCCTGTACGGCTTAAGTTTCAGAAGTTTCTTACCACAAAAGCTGACGTCTTCGAAATGTTAACCTCTTGTGCTAAACGTCGCAGTGATTTGCGGGGTGAGTGCTCTAACCGGGCCCCTACTTCATTTAGCTTCTCTTCTGTCAGTACACGTCATTGGTGAACACGTTTCTTGTTAAAAAAAATCCTGTACGTCTGACTTTATTGACAAGGTCATGAATAGTTGACCTGCTAGGAATTCGAACATCTGCAAACCAATGTTCAAATTCTCTTCGACACTTTCTTGCAGAAGAGTATTTCACATACGCATTGTAGAGAAAAATACGTTGTTCTAAAGTGTACTCAACCATTATTAATAGACACTTTATCACCACGAGACAACACAATTTTATTCAGAGCACGTGCACAGACATCTTTCCCTCACAACAGATCCAACTCGACTAACTGGCGCGTCAGCTCTTTTTACCTTCTCAAGTAATGTTTGTGCAGTAAGAAAACATGTCAGTTGTCATTTTTACAACAGTGTAAAGATTTTTCAACCTAACTTTTCGAATCGATTCCATCCACTCATCTGGTATCTTATGTAATAATTAGACTTCGTGGAATTGCCACGAGAATCGCGAGGTTTACTGCGCACGCGGTATAGACTGTATGAGAAGGGGACGTGCAAAGGATAGAGTATGCCTCTAATGTAAACACTGAGCAGTATACTGCGGTTACAATAAAACCTCTATCCTGCATTCAAGAAATATAATGAATGATCATTGAATTAGGCAATATCTAAACATGTAAATACACAATTATTTTGTAGTTAGATATATTAACTCTTAAAATTTAATGTAAGATACATCATCCTTGAATATGTGCATTGCAGTGAAAAGTTACGTACATTTTGAGCGACTGCAAAGTAACCTCCTCCGATGATCACTTAAACAGTTTTTATTTTGGGCAAATGTACGTTCAACATCACACGATGTAATACGTACTTACATATTTGAAGAACAGAAAGTCACTACTTTTTAGTACACCAATTTCAGACATCTTGTCGTGACCTGATAGTACATCATTTATAATACGAAGTTGTGAATAGGCAGAATTTTTAGCAACTCAACTTACATTTCACTTTCTCTGCAATTAGTGAATTGTTATTTTGGATAACGGTTTGTGATACTTTATCCACTATATTAAGGGCTTCTGAGACGATTCTAACAGGATGATGCTTTTGGACACGATTTTAAAATTAGAATATTAGAATAAATGAACAAAATATCTGCCAATAGCTGTTCAGAAGGCAATGATTTTATAGCTGCAACAGCGGAACTGTCTGTGCTATCCAATGCATCAATTACCTCTATTATTTTGCCGTATTGTTCTGTATAATAATTAACAGCATCAAACCACGTTCTCCAACGGGTCAAGACTGGCTGCGGGGGTAAGGGTATTCCAGAGGCAATTATTCGGAACAGCAACACTCTCATTGTAGTATGTTTGATTGAATTCTTGTTTGCACTGAACAAATGTTAAGCTTTGACTATTTCAACCACAGTAATGCAAAAACAAGTGCTTACATAGGTATACATTAGCTGTAGCTGCTCCATCTATTTGAACCGGTCACAACTCTAAACATGAGCTGCTTATACTACGAGACTGGGAGGTCGCTCACCTCCTCTATACTACCATACATCGGCAACCTGATAGCATGCTGCGTGTGGCAATTCAACGAAGTCTAGTAATAATATAAGATTTCTGATTTCTTCTCAATTAGACCGAAATCACAGTCACAGGGAAAGTATGTGTCCTTTGATATCAAAATTTATATTTGAACTGCACAGTTTGCCATCTTTTTGTTTGCAAAGATTGCCATGATCATCAATATTGATAACATTAGTCCTCTTTAAGGAATGCACAGTGAAGCTATGAGGACGAATAATTGTTAACATAATAACTTACTAAATTTACATAATTTTAATCATAATCTATTCTGATACAATCTAAACTAGACCTTAAAAGCATTTCCTAATATTCATAAACCTCATCACAAATAATGTTTTAATATGCAAGTTGGCTATCTAGTTTGGTTACTTTTCTTCGGGAGAGAGACCATTTTTGCACTTCACAGAAAGACCAGAGCAATAAACACAAGAACTTTGATTAAATATACAGTATTTAAGCTCAATAAGGTTTCCTGGTGTTAGAACACTCATAAATATATATCCTTTGCAGCCAAGAGATGGCAGCATTAATCAGAAAAGTTTTCATTTTGAAGCTTAGACTGTTTTTATGCACATGTCTTCAATTTGTGTCTTAAGGCGGGGCTCCTGCAGACTGGCTTTGCCACTAGTGTTGTCAGTTTAGTGGATCACCTCACAATCTTGTGGCTTATGCCGGAGACCTGTGCCACGCGGTTTCCAGAGTTTGCGGCCTCAGAGCCGTAGAAGTCAAAGGATTCTAGTTGCATGCCACAAAACACCACCTTTGAATGGTTGTTTACAATCACAATCTGTTGAGAACAGTGCAATGGAATGTTCAGATGATAGGGTGATCGAGCTGATGGATCTTTTCAGAAAAGTCAGAAATTTATGTGATGCTACTGACAGCAACTATAAAAATAGAAACGAAATGACTCTCTAAGTCTAATATTGCATGTGCTGGGCATTAATAAGGGGAAATTGAATCAATCTTCTTAATGTATCCAGCTGTTTGCTGACAACATAAAGTCCACTGTAGTCTGTCCAGTTGTTGTTTTTCACGAGAAATGAGGGGTATTTTGATCGGTGTTCATTATAGATGCCTGTTGCTAGTAGCCAGAGTTGGGGTGTAGTCAATATATACTGCAGGGCTGTGTCTTCTGCAACTGGTACTGATGATTTTAATTTACTTATTTTGTGGTTTATGGATGGACAGTATAGAAGAATGTGTTCCAGATCTTCATCATGATTATTACACCACAGACAAGTAGGATTATCAGAAATGTGAAATCGGTGTAGGTACAATTGAGTGACAATGTGACCTGTTCTGGCTCTTGTTAAAAATGTTTGAACATGTCTGGGAAAGTTTTTGTACATTTCCAGATCGTTTGGTTTCTTTTGTACAGACTATAAAATTTTTCCTTTGTCAGAAGAGAGCAAATTGTTGATCCACAGGTTTATAAAATGAGACTTTACTGAAGCTGGGTAGAGATATCACTTGAAGTGGGCTTGGTTGCAAATATGTTGCCTGTTTTCCAATATTATCGACTCTCTCGTTTCCAGGTTTACCAAAATGACTAGGTATCCATTGAAATGTTATTTCCTTTTGGAGTTTTTTTAGTTTACTTAGTTGTTTCTGAAATGGAATAATTCTATGTGCGTATAGGTTTGGTACATATTTAATTATCCATTTGGATCTTGCATACACTACTTTTAACACTTGAATATAAGTAGGCTCTGAAGATGGTGTGATGAAGCACCGAAACAGCAGTAAGCCGCACAAACTTACATAATTAACATGAGTAAGTCCGCTAGTTAATCAATTATATTTAATTATATTAAATATAGCCCCCTTGGAGTATGCGAATAGATTTTTCAGAAATTTGAGTAACACACTGAAGAGCAGCATCAACAGCTAGCAATTCGGTGTCAAGACTGGAGGAGGATGAGGGAAATGAGGAGGGAAAATTGAAAGGAAACTTTAAAATACCTCACATGCCATTTTTATAGGCAAATAAAAAGGCTGAAACAAAGAAGTCTGGCAGTGGAAATAAGGACACCTTTGTGAGTAAATATTTCGTCATTTAGAGCTTATTAAGAACAGGAATGTTCCTCGTGAAACTGAGGATAGCTACCTCTCAGGTTTGTTTTAAAAGTATCCTAATATCTTCGGTTGATAAAAAAATTTCGCAGGGTTTTTTTTTTCTTTTTCCACCGTAACAAGCATCTTTATTTGAGATGAATACAAGACAGAAATAAATCAGCAATATATTCTTCTACGTTATCTATGACTCTCTGCCAATGCTGGGTAGCTTTTCAATTCTGTCTGAAGAAACTGCTTGTTTGGACTTATACAAGTCTTCAAGCCAAGTTTGTAAATTATCTTCGTAATTAAAGGAGTTCCTTTGTAGATTCTTCAGTAGAGAACAGAAAATGTGGAAATCTGTAGACATAAGGTCGGAAGAATATGGGGGATATGAAATCATCTCCCAACCAAGCTCCTGGATAGCTGCAGGAGTGCACTTAATGCAGTCTCCCCTGTCGTTTTTCTTCAATTGTGACCGCAAGACGTCCGAGTTGTTGGCAATAAATATCAGCAGTTATAATTATATTCCTTGAAAGTAATTAGTAGTACAAGACGGCTTCTTTATTCCACCAGATGCATAACATCATATAAGAAAGAACATTAACTTTTTGTACGGGGGTTATGTGTTGAAATGACAGAACCATTTTCTTGCAATGCTTCCTATGATAATATTCTCTCCAATGCATGGCATAGTTGTTTCAAGCTGCCTTTGCTCCTCTATTAAACTCAAACAGAATATGTCGGAAGTGTTCTTTTTCTCCACTTGACAGTCAGCCACAAATAGCACAAACTTCCTTCAAATCCCCAAACTTTAAGGCGTATTTACAAGCACAACACTCCAAATAACAAACAATACATAATTTCCTAACAAAGCAGTGTCATGTTGACGAACAACTCTATGGCTTATACGTCAACCCTTAAATTATATAGGAATATAAAGTCTGAGCCATTTGAGAAGACATAAAATAAAATGACTATAAAATTTATAATGGGGGTGCGTAGAATTCATTTCAGTTCCGATGTGATACTGAAGCATAGGAGTTTTGTATCATCATTGCTACCGCATAAGAAATATGTTACTCAGCAACGACCAAATAAAGAAAATGCTTCTTCAATAGATGGGTATTTTCTGATGAAGCAACCTTCCATGTGAGTGGGTGAGTGAATATCCATAATGCAATCATATGAGGACGTGAAAATCCACATGTCTCATATGAACTGGAACGGGCTACTGTTCTCCAACCAGGAGATCAACCGTGAAAGGAATGTGCTTACTATTGCGTCATCTATTGGAGCGAAGTAGATAGATAACATTATTGTTATAACGTCAGTTTAAAAACCATGCGCTCTCCTGCATATGTTATTTCCTGTATGAGGGATTAAGAGACCAGGAGATTAACAGTGATCTAATTTTGTAACTAGGGTAGTATAAATATGTATGTATCAATGTTATTGTTTGTGCTGTGAGAGCTAGCCAATAGAGATACGAGTACCCACATGTGTGACCTTATGACATCAACATTCATTCACAGCATTACCCCACTTCGTCTCATTCCACAGAGACTTTCTCGTGGTTGGAGTACAGTAGTTAATGTTTGGTGTGTGGTAAGTTGCCATAATCTGTATGGGCCATTTATCTTTGCACAGGAATTAGTTCGATCAGGACCATACCTGGACACGCTGAAAACTTTTTCAAACCACAACTGCAACAGGAAAACAACATGAATATCGTGTTCCAACAGGGTGGTACACCATCTCATTGAACACAGACGTTCACGATTATCTGGATGACACATTTGGTAACATCTTGTAATCAAAAGTTGCAACATGGATAAATTACCGCATTCTAGAGCTGTTGGTGCCCGGACTTACCATGATTATATGGGTGAAAATCTGGAAAAGGCAGTGGCAGATGTAAAAGTTATCGGAAAGCAGCTGAGAAATATGGTATTAATAAATCAACAATTGAAAGACACACAAAGGGAAAACATACTAGAAAATTTGGTAGACCATATGTTTTACATGAAGAAGACGAAAATATATTGACAGAATGTATAAAAATATCTTCAGATTGGGGTTTCCCTCTCTCTCACAGCATTTGACATTCGTTTGATTATAGTCATTTCTGGACCAAAAGGGCATAAAAGAAAAACGATTCCAGAATAATATGCCTGGAAAAGCATGGGCCCATGGGTTTCTCCAAAGATACAAGGTGATTTTGTCTGAACATCTCTGCCAAAATATAAAATGTTCCAGAGCAGCCGTGTGGAAGGAAACACTAGAAGAATATTTTAAAGACCTGGATACTTCTTTGGCTGGTGTCCCTCCAGAGGTGATATTGAACCACGATGAAACAAACACCACAGATGATCCTGGCAGAAAAAAAAAATTATATCAGACTAGGATGCCACCATCCAGAGAAAATAACTGACCATTCTCAGACTAGTTTTTCTTTCATGTTCAGTGGCTCTGACAGTGGACATCTGCTTCCACCATAAGTGGTGTATTGAGCAGAAAACATGTATAATTCCTGGACTGAAGGTGGGCCCAAAGGTACACAGTACAACCGATAAAAAAATTCGTGGTTCAATATGGCCATATTTGAAGATTATTTTTATTCTCTTGTACTCCCTTACTTCAAAAGTTTTGATGATGCTTTGCCAAAAGTAATGATTGGCGACAACTTAGCTTCCCATATCTCACCATCTGTAGTCCGAGAATGCAACCATCTCTGCCAGCCATTTAACGTGGCCTTTTTCAGGCCACTAAAAGTCAAGTGGGCTGAAGTTTGCATAAATGGAAGACAACACATAGGGAAACTATTCCTAAGGACCACTTTCCTAGACTGCTCAAGTCATGTCTCAACAGCCCAAATCAAAATGGATCTGCAGAAAAAACTTGAAAGCTGGTTTCAAGGGGAATGGAATTTATCCTCTCAATAAAAATGAGGTGTTGAAGAGGATTCAAACAAATGAAGGAGCAGAAAATGACAATGGAAACTCACAAATATGGAAAGAAGCCTTCACAAACTTTCTGAAGGAATCCCGTGCAACTGGAACTCAACCTCTGAGGAAAAGGAAGAAGAAATTTAACATTCTCCTGGCAAAAGCATTTATTCTTCCATTCTTTCTGATATTCAGCAAGAGGAATTTGAAAGTGCCACCGCCACTAGTGAAAAAAGAAAAAAGAAAAGTGCAACAACTACTTCGGCTACAGTGAATAAGAAAAGACTCAGAAAATTGTACAAAGTTCTGATGAAAGTGATGGAGCTATTTCATTACATGACTCAAGTTTTGGGTTGGATGACTGTTTGTCAAATAATGAAGTTGAAGACATTGTACCAGAAGCTGTTCAACCTTTTATGAAACCAGATGTAGTCACAGATGTCCCAGTGCTTGAACAAACAGCTAGCAATGAAAATATATCTGTTGGTTCTTTTGCCGTTGTAGAATTTTAATGTCAAAACAAAAGTTCAAAGAAGTCAGCTACTGGGAGTACCAAAAAGTTCATAGGGCAGTGGTATCACATTGTGAAGACTTCAGCAATGTTACATTTAAATTTATGCAAAAGTCTACCGAAAGGAAATATACCCATATGCAGAATAAATTGACAAATTTAGACAGGCAAAGACAGGTTAATGTCATATTTAAAACGTTGTATTTATATAATTCACAGAACTTAGAAATTCCAGACAAATGTATTCATGTTAACTTCTTAGTTGCAATATCTAAAGAATGAACTTAGGAGAGAAATTTGCATGGTTTCAAGTGTTACAAAATGTACATTCTGTATTCCTGTTATAATAATTTCTTCTCTCTCTCTCTGATGTTTACCTTGCAATCACCACCAGTGTTGTTGCTGCCAGCACCATCATTACCACTGTCCTTTGGTTCTCTCACCACGATTTTGTTATTCACTATCTCCTACAACCAAAATAGCAGTTGTAGAAATAAAATAACAATGGGTCTGGCAGCTGCTGTTTAAAGTGTGTCTATTTCATCAGCTTTCAAAGTGCCAAGTACATTCATTTGTTATTCCAAATGCAATTTTATTATGCACTCTATTAACGTAGGTGGTCAATTTTACAGGTTTCAATCCAGATGCTCACGTTACCAGTAATTGTGTTTATTCATTGCGATCAAAGGAGTATAAGGGATATGAAAGCGTCATACATAGCCTCTTCTATCCAAGTCAACCTCTCCTACACGTGGCATACCCTGTCTAGCAGACAAGGCTCTGACGAACCAAGAATCATCAGGATAACTGTAATAACCAGTATGAAGGAAATGTCATATTGTCATGAGGGAACACATTATAATTTCCCAATGCATGCCTAGATGCAGAGAGGAGGCAGCCCTTCACTAGGCTAGAGTGCTGTAGGCCAATCCCCTACACACTTGAAAATTCTATGTTTAAAAGTAAAGGCAAAGAGCTAACCGGACGGATTCAAAGGACAAGGTAGAAGGACAATTGAAGGAGTATCCTTAGAACGAGCTAAAAATTGCAGTAGATCGCAAACAATGGCGAGCTCTTTGCAAAACCTCGACACCAAAAGGTAGAAGAGGATCAGAATAAGTAAGTAAAGTAAATTGCGATCGAAGAATATGTTCCATATTTCACTTGATCAAAGACATGATTTTATAGACTCTGGCAAACATAACTTTACAAATATATGTGAAGAAATTGTTCTACATTTAAAAGGTGATAAATACAATATAAAATACATTCTGTTACATAATTGCACGATATTATGAACTTTGGAAGCAACATTTTCCAAATATAGTAATGTTTACTTGAACCTATCCTTACCATCTATACATACAGAGTGTAACGAAAATAGTGGGCAAAACTTCAGATATGAATTCCTCTTATGTAGAGAAGAAAAAAAGGTAATATGAACATAGGTCTGGAAATTCCTGGTTACCGCATTATAGGGGTCATTGTGCACTACAGAAGCTAGGTATTAGTTGATTAATGTTTCAGTCTGTGTACATTTGTTTACAGGAACTGTTCAAAATGTCCACCTCCTGCCTGAATACGGGCCATAGTTCGTTGTCGCACTGATGTCCAGACCTGCTCCCAAATTCCTGGCATAGCACATATTGTCCGACAGTGTTGCTCAATTCGCACATATTTCACTCTGTATATACGTAGACATCTTAATGCAACATTCCCTGGCCAATGGATAGGGCAAGGTGGAACAACTGCTTGGCCTTCACGCTCACCAGATCTCAACCCACTGGACTTCTACTTGTGGAGGCACTTGAAGTCACTTGTGTATTCGACTCTTGTGAACGATGTAGAAACTCTCCGTCTGCGAATTGAGCAATATTGTCCGACAATATGTGCTATGCCAGGAATTTGGGAGCAGGTCTGGACGTCAGTGCGACAACGAACTGTGGCCTGTATTCAGGCAGGAGGTGGACATTTTGAACAGTTCTTGTAAACAAATGTACACAGACTGAAAAACATTAATCAACTAATACCTAAGTTTTGTAGTGCACAATGATCCTCCTTGTAACCCCTATAGTGCGGCAACCAGGCATTTCCGGATCCATGTTCATATAACCTTTTTTTCTTCTTTACCTATGAGAAATCCATACCAAAAGTTTTGCCCACTATTTTCGTTACACCCTGTATAAAAACAAAGAGAGAACTTCGTATATACGCACTTGAGGAGAGCATCTCAGACTACAAGAACAGGCAGCAAAAGTAATGAACAAGTAAGTATTAAAGGAACACGCTTAAAATTTATAATAAAAACAATAATTCTACACTGTACTGTATAACAAGAAATAAATCAAGTACGTAAATTTATGAACGTAATATTATACCAACCAAGTGACAAAACATATACAGAGATCCATTATGCTTGTTACAACAAAAGATATAAAAATGTCGATTAACTTCCTGTCCTTACAAATACATTTGATCAACAAAGGGAAGCTCAGAAGATGTACTGATACCTACAAATAATACCTTGTTACAACATTATCAGTACTCACGGATTGACAGCTTGCATTGTTTATATGAAAAAGTTACAAAAATACTTTATTTATACATTGAATACAAAATGTTTACAATAACAAGTACTAGTATTTCACTATAATAAACAATGCTTTGGTTTATGATGAAGCACAGTTTGTATCCTAAAAGGGAAAGCCTTCTATATAATGGCCCCTTACTTAAAAACTATATGGCTACTGAAAAGAGGAATATGGATAAAGATGTGAAAATTATTGAACAATACCAAATGCAATATTTTCCTGTGTGATATATACATATTTAATCATTAACGTTTTTAACTCCATTCTTAATAGAAAACATTTACGGTAAAATAAACAAGAGAATAAAACACAAGCAATCCCCAACACACCATGCAATCAAGTAATAAATATTCATATTCTGATTTTTTTTCTATAAGTTCAGTAATCTGTTTTCTTAAAATAACCGTATGCTTCAACATTACACTTGCTCTTCTCGTTGTTAAGGGCAATGTATTATATAAGAAATTTTCCATTATTTCTGTCACTGCATTGACCTGGATTATGCCTAAAAATTATTAACCCTTAAGCAGTCGCGCTTAACCACCCCATCCACTTAAACCGTTATTATCTTGAGTATGCGAATTCTGATTTCAAACATGTTTACGATTATTGTAGCCTTACCAATTCCAATAAAGGTACTGAAAGTTTCAGAAGTATAGACTTACTGAATATGTAGTTACGAGCTCCATAATATCTGATTGGGGTGTTCACAACACCACGCGCGACTACTTTAAGATTAATCAGACTGAATTTCTTTTCTTTATTTTGTATCAGAATTTAGGCAAAAGGTGTATTCTTCACCTGACATAATTAGAAACATTAAATCCAGATGTTTCAGATGAGCAGAGTTATTGCATGTATGGGCGAATCTAGAAATCCATATGTATTATTGGGGAGGCCAGAGGGAAAAAGACCTATGGGGAGACTGAGACGTAGATGGGAGGATAATATTAAAATGGATCTGAGAGAGGTGGGATATGATACTAGGGACTGGATTAATCTTGCTCAGGATAGGGACTGATGGTGGGCTTATGTGAGGGTGGAAATTAACCTCTAGGTTCTTTAAAAGCCATTTGTAAGTAAGTATTCAGGCAAAATGTGAAATATCAGTAGGCTACTTTTATGACTATTACAAAGATAATTTCAACTATGGATTTGGGTGGCTTAGAGTGAACATACGCAGTTCATATGAGCAGCTTAAATGCAAAATCCAGAGGGAAACAAATGTAACTGTGAAGGCAAGGAGAGAGGAACTAAAACTCCATAAATTATAAGCAAAATCATTTTACATTAGTATGCAAAATTGTGAAGAACTTGTTAAATGGGAGAAGAGGTTGTAAGAAATGTCACATTTGATTTTGTGCAGAACATACCAGTTCCTCATAAACCTGTTTCAACATGTTCTATTACAGACAGCCATGGATGGTATATATTTTCGGTGTTCATAGGTTTTTAGAAAAGACAAGGCTGTTATGTATGCTTATGATGAGATCAGGCCCTAATTGAGTAATTTCGTTATTAATTTTCTTCGAAATCACGTGTTATCCAGTGTGCAGAAATTGTACATCTTCGAAAGATGCATGCACAGGCTAGAACAGATACCGAACCATGGTTTCAGTTCCAATACACTTTAGTACACAATAGCCAGTTTTTTTGTGGTGTATCATTACACAATAGCCTTTTTTTTTTGTGGTGTATCATAATATGTTACCGACATGAGGTCATTCTTACATTGCATGTGGCAGAGATTTTCCTGCTTTGGAACTGAAAAAGATAAAGAAAAGATACTGTGTATATTCATGTACAAAATATGTTTTTTTTTTTTTATTTCCAAGATCATTTAGATCCATTATTTAAGAAGAGTGTAACTGTGAAAGGACAAAAAATGGGTAGTTACTTGAATTTTCTTCAAATCCAATTGTGTTGGAATTTCTAAACAGTAGCAATATTGCAAGCCACGATTTCACACTTGTTAAACCTGTAAAGCTTTGCACTTTGAACAATACTCCTCTCGCTTATACAGATAAGGTTCCAACAAAAGCAACTAAGGCTAATGATGTCGTTAAGTTGCGTCATGTTATCCCAACTGTACAGCAACAGTACTTCAATATCACTGTAAACAGGTTCAATGATTCAGGGATATCAGCTACAGATGACAATTGTTATGACCATATTTTCTTAAGGAAATGTGAACCAGTACACATTTGGCGAATTGTTGAACAGCATTTTAATGGACTTCCTATATGATATATCATTGAATAAACAGAAGAGAATGTGGTTTCAGCTATATGAGGCTACCCACATTATGCTATAACAGTTTGTGAGAATCAGATTAACATGTTCGGTGTGTAATGGATTGGACGAGATGGATCTCAGTCATGGCCTCCACCAGGCCTCACATCTGTAATTATTTTTTTCTATGGGTGTATGTAAAACAGATTGATTTTCAGACAGAGCCTGCATCTACAAATTTAATGAATTGAAGCAAAGGATCACCCATGTTATCCAACACATTCCACAAACAACACTTTTAAGAGTGACAAAGGAATGTCAGAATCAAGTGAGACACTGTCTTTAAGTAAATGCAACACACATTCAACATTTGCGGTAATGGATTGTGCTGTTGCACTGAGAACAGTAATATTTACATGCAAACCTCGTCATGTTTACCTGAAGGTAAAGCAATATAATAATGGTTATTAGAGGAGAAAAATTCGCTCCGGCACTGGGGATCGAACCCGGGTCCTTGGTTCTACGTACTAAGTGCTCTAGCCACTGAGCCACGCCAAAGTTCAATCCACAGCATCGGATCGAATCTCTTTCTTCTATTGTTTTTCTCTTTTGGCCTGACTCCAAGTTCAACATTAAGTTGCCATTATACAAGGAGAGCACTCAATTGAATGACTTGGTGGCCGGGATTCCACAGCATTATGCACTGCTGGGCGAAAAATCTACGTAAAGATTAATTTTTGATCCTACAGAATATATCTGTTATGGTAACAATGATTATTAGATGAGAAAAATTTGCTCTGGCACCTGGGATCGAACCCGGTCCTTGGTTCTACATACCAAGTGCTATAACCACTGAGCTACGCCGAAGTTCAATCCACAGCACTGGACTGAATCCCTCCTGGGTTCGATCCCCAGCGCCGGAGCGAATTTTTCTCCTCTAATAACCATTGTTACTATAACAGATATATTCTGTAGGACAAAAAATTAATCTTTATGTAGGTCAATATAATAATGTTGTGGTGAAAGGTATTTCATGGTAGAAAGTGATAACTAGGGCTCGGATTTTTAGGTGCTAAAAATCGGGAAAATATTTATTTTTTGTATGAAAAATCGGGAAAATATGTGACAAAAAAGGAAAAAAATATTTAATTATGTTTCAATGATTTTACGTAAACATAAACAATATGCAGCACTGATTAGTATAACTTATGCTGTCTCGCCAACTATTAAAGTACAAAATGAGATTCATCCTCAAGTTGCCTATCACAAATGACTGACGATTATCGCGGAACACTGCCTCATACTGGGATAAAGATCGTCCTGGCCATTTCAAAACAACATGCACTTCCTAGAGACAAGTTTATGATTGGAAACAAAAACAGAGGCAGCTGATGTTTATGAAATTATATTAGCTTCCTGAATCTCTCTTGAAATAAAGCTTAAAAATAAAGCTGTACTGTAACTGAATAATTCATTACTAAAGCAATCTTATATTTTCATTGTATTAAATTATGTAAAATCTTGAACTTTCTTTCAGAGTATCAGAAACTGTATTCATATTCTTTTCTAATGCTTTAAACCCAAGATAGTTCTTTAAATACTCTAGCAAACATTCATGCTTCCAAAACGCACATGTAGTGCTCTTGAAATCCCTGTTCCATGCGCTCATTTTTATGCCAAATTAATAAACAAGGCCAACAGTACAACTTTTAAAAATAACTACTGAGACACAACCATTTATGTTCAACATCCATTGGGATTTAAATTTCCTAACGAAAGTTTCTGAGTTAAATTTATTTTTATCACCACATGATTTTTCTAAACAAAACACTGACTTGAAGTCTACTATGATTAAACAAATCCTTCTTGTCTTTCTCTTTCCAATGCGAAAATAGAGTTCCAAGTAAACTAAACACTAAATAATTTCTGGAATTCATTGTATGTTAACAATAGAGCACTTAAAAGACTCTAAAATCACAAAATATTTCGTATACTACAATTAATACACCATCCACTCCTGCAATTCAAAACTATATTCCAAGTTTGATGACAATATATAGTATAGAATATGAAGTCAGTCAGTGGCATAGCTCAGGCGGTAGCACATTTGCCTGCTGATCCAAAGTTGCATCGGGCATGGGTTTGATTCCCGCTTGGGCTGATTACTTATTTGGTTTTTTCCGAGGTTTTCCCCAACTGTCAGGCGAATGTTAGGTAATCTATGGCGAATCCTCGGCCTCATCTCGCCAAATACCATCTTGCTAACACCAATTACATCGACATTTATTAACCCAGTAGTTGATACAGCATCATAAAACAACCAAGTTAAAAAAAATTAAGTCTGCTAATCTTAGTTGTAGCTGTTTGTCACTACAAACACACTACAACCCTGCCACAGTGCTCACTTGTTACAGAAGTGAGACGAAATGAGTAATTCTGTCAATTGCCATGGCAATGTTAGGCACTTCCCTTACCCCTCAACAACAGACCTACCCTCAACACAAGACCAGACACAGTAATTCATAGCTGGCTTCGTGAGTCACGTCAATAACTGATTTCATTGCGGTTCAGAACTGTCACCTCACTGAGAAATTCCGTATATGAGACACTGATGGTAACATTTTGATTAGTGGCAAAAAATATCTAATAACATTTATAAAAACTTAATAATGAATTCAATTATTTGAAAAATATATACACATTTTTCTTCTAAAACACAGTGACTTGGCGATTCCAATGCTTCACTGGAGAACTGCCACTGCATGATTTTGTGCAATATTTTTTAAAAGTGGCTTAATAGCCAGTTTAGCTTCTGTTACAGACATTTCTGTGTTACAGATTCCGTTGGCTTTGGGAATTTAAAAGTGGGCGAGAATGTTTAAAAGAGGAGATGAAAAGTGCAAGATAATCAACAATAGTGACTGAGAAAAACTTAGCAATGTCTGAAACAAACATTTAAAAACACCGAAGACTGACCTACAAGGGTATTCAGTGGGCGCTAGTGACTGGTTTGTCAAATGTATCTTCCATGAGCATCTTAGAGTGAGGAATATTTCTAAAAGATGGTTTCCTATCACTTGAGTGGGGGGGGGGGGGGGGGGAAAGACTAAAATGGAACAGTGTCACAAAATGCTCTCACTATGTTTCTGATGTTATGGCAGGTGATAGGTTGGGTTGGCTTGGCTTTACGAGGGCTGAACCCAGAATGAATCCGTACATTGAGGCACAGTTTGGCCCATTGCATGCCCGTACGCCCTTATATGCAATAAATATTCCAAGCCTGACAGGTGGCCTATGTGGCATTCGTGAATCCGAAGCTAACAGGTGGGCCATTCTGCCCCATTTTGCAGATGATAAGCTCCAGGGGCCCGAAGCCCCAAGCCCTTCCTCTATCAGCACTGGAAACCATACTAACCCCAAGATTTCACCCCAACCTATTTGTACTACTGCGGATGATGGATGAAATGAGGAGTGAAGAGGAGAGTGTTGGTGGAATGATAGAGAGGAACGGAAGTACCCCACAAAAAACCCTCTGCAACATCTGTTTTGTCCACCACAAATTCCATCACGACTTGGCTGGATGGAAGGCCAGCATGCTAGCACTGTAGTCACAGATGGGGCTGGCAGGTGCTAGAACTTGAATCTTCCAATTTTAAGCTGAGACTAAGCACCAGTTATTAGTAGCTTCTTCTCTGATGACAAACTTCCAATTAGGCCAAGAATGAATGAGTAAATATATTTAGAAAAGAAAATGGTGGCCATTTTCAGCTCAAAGAGTAACCATGTGAGCATGTTATACTTGTAAATCAATAGACTGTTATTACAAAATAATAAATTAAGGTGTATCTTTTCAGAATATGCAAAACTATCCAGAAAAATTAACCAAGGACTGATTGGGAAACATTATGTTGCATCAAGACAATCAATGCTTGTGTCCACATTGAGCATGTAACAATTACATTTATTGAAGGACTGCCATACAATCTACTTGGCACCGTATGACTCTTTTGTCTTTCCCAATGTAAAGATTCGACTCCATGATCATCAGTTTTCCAGTCCTGAAGAACTCTTCGAGGAGAAGTTAAGAGCATGGGTATTTTCTGAACTGGTTCAGGACGATGCAGTGATACACAGACTGTCAAGGGGCGTTCTCCAAAATGATGGGAGAGTTAAAACATTGCTGATAGTTATTCTGTGTTTCAAAACTATTCTAGTGACCCAAAACAACAGGATCATGTATTATTTACCACTTGAAGCATAGTCTCAAGTGAACAAATAAAAAATTAAGGGCACAGGTTAGACATTACTCTGTCACAATATAAAATCAAAGAAAAAAGATTATATAATACTTTTAAATTATGACCGTCAAGGAGGGCAGTATGAAACAGCATGTAATTTTAGTTCTGAAACCATAAACATCCCTTATTTTATGACGTATGTGTTGTTCCTACATGCAACACAAGACCCTGTTTAATAAGACTTGCAAAATACTGCTAGATGCAGTAATTATATCATTAATTCAATTGTGTGTCGAAGACTGCCACTTTGAGGATTGATTAATAAAAGCATTTACGAGAGATGAATTCAAGATCTGTTCAAATAGCAATTACAAAGTATGTGATGATTACATAATCTGTCAAGAGATCTGTTAATGAACTCAAGTCGAAACTTCCCCTCAAACTACGCACATTGCAGACAAATATAAAAAAATTTACTGCTCATACTAACTAAAAGATTACGAAACTGAAGCTTAAATAAAAGATTACCGAAAAAACTGAGTATCCCTAGGCAGTCTAGAACAGACAGTACTTATTTAGCTGACGTAGTGAGTTAAGTGCACATCCTTCTCTCACATGGCATGTGACACAATAGCAATTTACACAGGGTGGCAACTCAACTACACTCCCAAAGGATGCAACATAGCATCAAGTTTTCAAATCTTTACAGTTCTTATAAAAAAGGTAAAGGTATCCCCGTAACATGCCATGAAGGCACTTGGGGGGCATGGAAGTAGAGCCCCATGCTTTCCATAACCTTGGCACCACGCTCTGACCGCCTTTTACCCCCGGGAAAGACCCGGTACTCAATTTTATAGGAGGATGAGTGAACCTCGGGGCCGTTCTGAAAGTTTGGCAACGAGAAAAAATCCTGTCACCACCTGGGATCGAACCCTGGACCTTCCAGTCCATAGCCAGCTGCTCTACCAACTGAGCTACCCGGCCGCCTTACAGTTCATATAGGCAATTAATTTTTTTATATTTGTCTATCTGCTGTGCAGATCTGTGTGCAGTTTTGAATTACTAATAGCCACTATTTGCCATATTGGAAAATATGGTTCATAAGATTGTATACTGTAAAAGTGTTTACACTACTCTTATTACAATTCCCCCCATCTGTTAGTTTTTTTGACAATGAAACAACTAAATGAAAAAAAGGGGGGGGGGCAACTGGAGTTTCATATTTCAGAGACGAGAGATGATTCATCTGCAACTACAAGTAACCTCTACATATAAAAAGTAATCCCTTCAAATATTAAGGAACGTGACACAGCACTATTTTGATCCCAGCTCAACCTATAGACGAACAGATAACAACTTACTGCCGCAAATAGTACTTAATAACAATCCATTGCATTTGATTCTGTTCCAGCACGAGAGGAAAGGATGTCGTCTAATAATGAATGCAGATTATTGCTACAGTAATCCAACCACTGATTTTTTTGTGTAACCATCTCTCTAAGATCAAGCTTTGAAGTTACAGACAGGAACTCTTTTGCGCTAACATCAGCATGTGAATCAAGTTTAAAGTTCGTAGCAACACTGGTAATATCATTACCAACAGTGAGATAGTCGCGATATACGTCAGCCAGAAGATTTATATCAGTCTCATTAACAATGGCTTCAATGACTTTTTCCGAGTCATTTGTCAGTCTTGATTGTATTATGGTGGTCTCGCCTTCACCACTGTCCATGTTTGTCGTCTTCACCTGCTTCACTTTGTCTGAAGAGGCCAGCGAACTTTTTACCTCACAGCCATATGAATCATACACACCTTTGAAGTTCTTGTTAGTGGAAGGCTTCTCACAGTTACTGATGAGGTCAGGAAGTGGTTTTGGTGCTTCAGAATCTGACATGATGCCGTGCCTCACTAACACACTATTTAGTGTTGTGATTATATCAGCAGCTTTATACACTACTTGAAGATCGTGATCTTGGAGAGCAGATAACAGCACCTGGGAACATTTTTACACATTTCGAATTCCAATGATGTTATTTTCCATTTTCAGATCTTGTGAGGAAACAATACTTAAGATAATTCCAAAATTAATTTGAAACACAAGAAACTCTTCTATAAAAATAAGTGATTAATATGATTTGCTAGGAAGAGAAAAATATGTTTTGTAATAAGGGACGCATTTTCACATACATGTGCATACTTTATTTTACGATAATTATTGTAGAATGTATTTTTTAAAATAATTTCAATTAAAAACAATTATTAAAATATCTATAGTAATCTCAACAGGAATACAGACAACTAACACAATAAATTATAAGTCTGTTCAAGTTCTGGCATTCGCACACGACCTAGATATTATTGCTAGGTCACAGAAAGCACTAGAAGAGGCATTTCGACCCTCCCAAGTACTAACATTGTAACTCAATTTTTTATGGTTTTGAGTTGTCCTGATTAATATGGTCTTAAATTGTTTCTTTTTCTTCCAGTACTATCATTGTAACTCTAAACCTCCCCAATTGTATATAAAATCTTATCGTTACTCTACATATCTATATACACTAATTTACATGATCATTTTAAAACGTCATTTTCATCTCCTGAAAAATGTAAGAAAGTGAGTTACAATGTTAGTACTTGTGAGGGTCGATTTATCTCCCTGGAAATGGCAGCAAAGATAATGGGATTGAGAGTTAATGAGAGCAAGACTAAATACATGATCTCCAACAACAAAGGAAACATTATTAATAAATTTTAAAGGCATGTTGGGACCGATAAGTATGGTATCAATCAAATAGTGTAGGTTTATTACAGTCAAATTACTTATCAATAGTACACACGTTGAACCTTTATGTTATTACATTAAATGGTATTTAAAAGTTTTTGACAAACGTTTTCGCCATAACCATGGGATCTTCAGGTCATATTAAAGGAGAACACAATAACATATGATGAACACTTAAAATATTCAGGTTAACACAATCGTTGAAAAGTTAAAAAACTGATGTGGTAGGCAGTCTGAACATATGCCATTAAAAAATACATGTAGCATGAAGTTAACACCATGAAAAATATGGAATAGGCAAATAACACTGTACTAATTGATAAGTGACCATTAATAATAATAATAAGTACACGAATGCTGCAGAGGAGTATTACATAGCCACCCACTCTAATAATAATAATACCCATTTACTCAATGAACAATATCCTAATTTAAATAACCCGCTTTTCAAAATCGTACAGAAATAATTCCGGTTTATCCACTAGGTTTGCTATATCTCACTGTAAAGCTCAGTCGTGTTGCTGCATCAATGGACTCAGGTCAACCTCTCCTCAACCATTTTGTAAGTATCGTTAACCATGACTTCAAAATTTATATCCTCTTCTTAATTCTCTATTTAATAAATTTTCTTACATTACCCCATTATACTTTACAGGGCTTTAATTTCATACGCCCATAAAACAGCAGCATGAGTGACCTACATACTGTAGCATGTTTTCATCATTTTGGGAACTGCACCTGCCTATATTTGAAGATTGTTATGCCTTTATTCTACTTTTTGTACACTTATCAATTAGTACAGTGTTATTTGCCTATTCCATATTTTTCATGGCGTTAACTTCATGCTACATGTATTTTTTAATGGCATATGTTCAGACTGCCTACCACATCAGTTTTTTAACTTTTTAACGATTGTGTTAACCTGAATATTTAAGTGTTCATTATGTGTTACTATGTTCTCCTTTAATATGACCTGAAGATGCCATGGTTATGGCGAAAACGTTTGTCAAAAACTTTTAAATACCATTTCATGTAATAAAATAAAGGTTCAACGTGTAATTTGACTGTAATAAACCTACACTATTTGATTATTAATAAAGCATCAACTTATCTTACAATTGAAAATTATAAATTTGAATATGTAAAAAATTTTATATATCTTGGATCCATGATCAATAATGACGACACCAGTCTTGAAATTAAGAGAAGAATATATATAACAAATAAATGTTACTTTGGATTACTGAAATATATTAAATTGAAATTCTTAACCATCTCAACTAAAATAAGAATATATAAGACGTTTATTAGGCCAGTGTTGATGTATGCCTCGGAAACTTGGACTATGAACAAACAGGACACCAGAAGACTTAGTATCTTCGAGAGGAAAATTCTGTATCTTCGAGAGGAAAATTCTGAGAGCAATTTATGAACCCGTCAAAATAAATAATGAATGGAGAATTAGATATAATAAAGAAATATACGATCTGTTTAAGAAGCCAGATATTATAACAGTTATTAAAATTGGTCGAATTCAGTGGGCTGGACACCTGGTAAGAATGGACGATACTAGACCCGCTAAAAGAGCCTTTACATCCAATCCTGGAGGAAGCAGATCCAAATGAAGACCGAGGAGCAGATGGGAGGATAATGTATACGAGGATGCCAACTTTATTGGTGCACGAATGTTGACAGTCAAGCCCGGAAGTACAGACGGCTGCAATAAAATACTGAGGAAGGCTAGGACTCTCAATGGGTTGTTGATCCAATGATGATGATGATGATAGTAATCTCAAACCTTGAGTGACATTTATTAGGGCTATTTCGTGAATAAAATAAAAATGTAAATAACATATCACTAAAATTTGCTCACAAAATGTTAATAATTGTATATTTATGAATACTTAATCTATTCAGACATTGTGAAGTTGAAATAGATGAATAACAATTACTGTAATAAAGAAATTGGATGTTATTCAATAATGCCAATTGAGAAAAGAGAAATACAAGTTTAACAATGTTAATTACATATACTGCATTTTCTTTCTTGTTATTATAACAGAAATACATTTTCATTATCTGCTCAAATCATAATTTAATTTAAACATTTTATAATAACATTACAAAAAACCCGATAAATATATCAATTAAATGAACAACTGTTATGAAGGAGTGTAATTTTCTTTAGACATAATGGACATGGAATTAGAAGATGAGGATGTAGATGTGGAAATAGGATTGCACACTTTATTTACAATGGATTCATGCTCATTGATTTATGGGGAAATAGTTGTCGTCACTGACTAAACAAAAGAACGACCATGTGATAAATTGATAGCGATAAATTAAGCTGCAAAAATTATCGCGATGTAAGACTGTAATTGGTTGGAATTCAAAATTTCATTACACTTCATTGGCCGAAAATGGAATGACATTATATAAACGAAATAGTCAAGTTAATTACACTAGTCAAAAGACATTTTGTAACCTAAACAAATACATGTAATGTTACATAATTTTGATATTCTAAATTCGAATATATCAACAAAAAGTCTCTATGGGTACTGTCACTGCTGCGCACGCAAGTCAATCAATCATGTGATCCCTTCGCCCACAGGAGACACAGTCTCGGAATTTAATGACCACACCTCATACCAATAATATTTTTTGTATAAATTTCTTCCTTCAAGAATGAGCAACTGAAAACTTCAATTTCAGTCAATATTGAGGTATCATTGGTGCAATAACAAAAACACTAAAATGTTATTTAAATAAATTATTCATTGGAATTTATAAGAAAACATACTCATGATTTGACTTCTACATACCTGTAAACATTTGAAGCGTGCGAGCTCTTCCAACACTTTGTTCAATCGCAGTTTGATCTCTTTTTCTGTCAGCACTACAATTTTTCGATTTTCTTTAGAAAATGTAACAGATGGAAAAACTCCATCAATCATTCCCTGGTCAGACATCTGTCGTTCTATAACTTTTTCCCAGAAGTTAAGTGCATTTACTTTCACCTCCCAGTGCAGATCTGATACAGCCGCATATGCCATTGCCATGAACACATTGCCCAGTTCAGCCTTCCTGTATTCATACAAGTAACATTATTTTAAAACTCTTGTAAGAACGTAGCAGAACATTTCAAAGAATTCTCACACTATAATTAATCAAATATTTGATCAAATTACGCCTTACGAAGTTGCACTGATAGATTCTGCTGGACAATGAGTGACGAAAAACATACAGTGTTTGGTGATGAATAGCAAGCATTCCAGTACAAAATATTACAACAGTTATTATGAAATCTGTATGAATGGGTAAATTAATTCAGTGACGTGTACATAATTTCTAATGTTCCTACTTTAGGCCTACAATGCTTTCATAAACATTAATTCCACAGACCAAAATCGTACAGAAAATAACCACAGTTTATTTAACTTTAGAACAAAACTTTCTACAGATAGGAAACCCTTATTGCAGTAGACCATGATCAGAATTATTCATGGTACATATTGTAGAATTCAGATAAAATCATATTACAAATTTGTTAGAGTCATGTATTATTTTGCTATGAACTTACAGGAACTTGTGATGTTCATAAATTTCTTTTAGCAAAGCAGCTGCTTCACGACGAACTATTCCTTCACTTTCACTCTGAAGAATCACCATCATTTTACTCTGCAACAAAGTGAATATTTAAAACTCGATAAATTAACGCACTGAAAGCGTTCAGAAGTGAGATTTTAAGCATTGTCAACAGAGAAATATATCGTCCTTTAAGATGCAAATCCTCACATGACATAAAATTGCCAAATTCAGTTTTCAGCATGGCTGTGTTCTATTCGAGATCCATGATCTCATAAACCAATACTTCATTTTACTCATGCTACATGTATAAAATGAACACATAAGTGAATAATTTGCAGAAAAAAACTTAATGTTTTCTTGATTATGGTTTAAATGTCGTTTTGTATTCTAGCAGAACTAAGCTTTATCCTTATTTTGAGACTTGCTTACTTTTATTAATATACAGTATAACTCCGTTTATCAGTCACCCTATTAACCGATTGGCGGATTATCCGATTGTCTTTATGTCGCTTTTTTATATATGAAGTACTGTACATTATATTAGCACGTTGTTTTTTCTAGAGGGGTTATTACAAGACTTTACCCTTACACAGTATGGTCTACTGTTGGAGTTGTCGTACTGTACAAATTCTACGTAAAATGACTTCCATGCATTTAAAAAAATCGTGTTGTACTGAGTATTAAAAAGGTACAAATAGCCGAGTGGTTTGGAGAACGAGAAACTGTGGCTCAACTCAGAATACGAGATTGGAGTCTCAAGTATGTTCAATTTAATAAAAATCAGGATAAAGTGTACAAAGTATGTAAATCTACAACACGAGACCTCTACTATTCCTATCTTTCCACAGACAGCCATTACAAGGAGTTTCTTTAACCCTTAAAAACCTGTTGTTAATAACCAGACTTAAATCAGTGAACTTTTGATCCACTACCTAGCATGTTCAATACAAGATCATGGAGGAAATTATCAAAGTGTAAGCATTATTCACTAAATGTACGAAAATCTTGTATCGTACGGATTATCAGATTTTTTCGATTAACCGTTCAGTCCATCCTCTTCATTATCATGGATAATAGAGGTTCTACTGTAATTTATCCTTACAAATTCTCCTATGCCACTACAGTAGTAACGTTGGCAGCTTGTAGAATCATAATCATCATCTGACATTGGTGGGAACTGTGTCTAGATATCAGGGAATGAGACATCCCATTCATGTCGCCAATACATAGCAAATTTCGTAGTTAGTAAGCTACATCTAGACGAACCTGGCAAATCTCATCTTCTTGCTTGCAAACTACTATAGCAACTACTAGCACAATAGCAAGATTTGTAAATGATTCTCTGCTACTACTGTGACCATTTGAAATTGAGAATAATTGTTGTAAAGCGCTTGTATTGCTCAGAGATGCAGCTTCTTATATGTTAAAAGCAGCAAAGGCCCTCCAAGTATTTCATCCAAATCTTATACAAATAACTGACATAACCTGTTTAGCACATGGATTACACTGTACTGCTGAAGAAATATATGCACAGTCTCCAGTTGTTAATGATTTAATTGCAAGTGGAGAAAAAACTGTTTCCTAAAGTACCAGCTCTTGTCCAGTTCTACAAAGATTGCCTACTTGAGATTCCTCTGCCACCTGAACCTGTCCTATCTAGGTGGGTGCAGTTTCATTTTATAAGTAGAATTACAATCAAGTAAAAAAAAAAGTGGTTACAAAACTTGATGAGTAATAGTAATAGTAATAATAATAATAATAATAATAATAATAATAATAATAATAATAATAATAATAATAATATTAATAATAATAATAGTTTTATTTTCTCTGGCAGAGTTAAGGCCATCAGGCCTTCTCTTCCACTTAACCAGGATCAAATCACTTACAGAAAAATACATACCGGTATACAAATATTAACTTAAAAATAATAATAAACATAATAAAGTAAAAAAGAGAGATTGAATACATATACACAATCAGTATTAACTTTAAAATAATAATAATAAAAAATATATATATATATAATAAAAAAGAGACCGAATACATAATTACAAACAGGAAAATACATTCTAGTATAGAAGTATTAACTTAAAAAAAAAAAAAAAGAATTAATACATATGAATTTAATCTCACAACTAAAGGAATAGTAAAATTAGTATGATCAACACAGCACGTGTTACATTGAGACAATGATAATTACCTAGATATTAGTGTTAATGGAAAAATAAAGTAATGACTGTGTAAAATAATAACAATAATAATAATAATAATAATAATAATAATAATAATAATAATAATAATGATAATAATAAATAAAAGTTATACCTAAAAATTAATTCTGTGGATTTAAAATATTTCTAAACAATCTAATTTTAAACAACTGAGGACTAAGACTACCCCTGATTTCCAGCGGCAGCGAATTCCATGAGCAGGCCATGGCTACAGAGATGTCTGATGACGTGGTATTGGTAGCAACAGATTGTGCTGTGAATGTGTCTGTGAGTATGCATGTGTCTGTTAATCAAAAATGGTGTTTGAATGTGATACTGTTTATCAAGACGTTATTTTCATTCATGCACATTTTTCTATACTTCCAAAAGCCATTGACAGCTTAGAATCTTGCGGTGCACTTCTTCACTACTCACTTGAACTTGTTCAGAAAACAACTTGTTCACTGAATTCCATTCCAGGCAAATTTGGAGAGAAGATTAAATGCAAGTTAGAAAAGGTGTTGAATTCGAACACAAGACTAAAGAAGATTCAGTCAATTAGTCAGTACTTGAGTGGAATTTGGGTACATTTGCCAGATGAATATTCCGAACCTTTGGTGGCACCAGTGTATAAATATTGTCCAATTACCTCAGCTGATGTAGAAAGATCACTCTGAGCCCATAAATTCATTTTGACGGACAACAGACGTAGTTTGTCTCCAGAAAACATTGAAAGACTTCTAGTTGCCTTTTGTGATGCTACTTTCTCCAGCGAATGATACATGTAAATAGGTGAGTCTGAATAAGATGACCTGTTTCCTAAGTGCATATTATATTATTTTCGGTACATATTTGCATGCATATTTTAGGTGTTTTTAGTGCATAAAGAGCCAAGCCCTAATAATAACACAAGTGTAAATAAAACAAGTATAATAAATAAGACAAGTAAAACAAGTAATACTAGACAAACTGAGTATAATGAGTGGAACAAGTAAAGTGTTAAGATAAGTAACTGAAGTAATGCAAATCTGGCTTTCAGATATAGCTCCCTGTGAAGCAGACTTAAATAATTTCAAGGGAAAAATTGTTTTGGGGCTGGGTATCGATCCGGACATACATCACTGTAGGTACATTAACAGAAAGCCACAATTCAAGTCACACAGAATTTGTGTGCACTCAAAGTTGGGTTTCTGGCATCTTGTCAGCCCACTTAAGGTGTGTGGATATAAAGGGAAAAAATTGAGATGATGTCGGGTGTAGTTCCTGGGTAGCTCAGTCGATAGAGCGTTGGTGCACTAAGCCAAAGGTCCCAGAATCGATACCCGGCCCCGAAACAATTTTTACCTTGAAATTATTCAAACTGAAGTAAATCTATTTATTATGACATCCATATAGTGTTGTTGCGAGAATAAAATCCTGTTAAATCTGTATATGGTGATTACTGGAATATGAACACAATAGCAAAAGCATTACACAAGCTATTCAATGTTAAGTCATAGTATGACATAGTAAAATTAGTGTCAGAAGTGAAACATGTTAATTGGTGTTCAGTAGAAAAAGGGCAGAACACTTTCATCAGTCAATTATTTTACTTCTCAGTGTTTATGATTTTGATATGTGTGCATGAGTTAAACACAAACCTTACAAAAAAAAAAAAAAAAAACATATATATTAAAATAAAACTCATCTGTTATTTTGGAAGGTAACTAAATTTACTATAACAATTAAGTTCAGTCCTGAGGTAGATTCCAGGCTGTGTTTCTTCAAAAAGTAAATTAAATGTCTATTTACCACAAGCAGTAGTATAAAGTAAGGTAGTCCACACCTGTGGAGAAACGGTCAGCGCATCTGACTGCAAAACCAGGTGGCCCGGGTTCGAATCCCGGTTGGGGCAAGTTACCTGGTTGAGGTTTTTTCCGGGGTTTTCCCTCAACCCAATATGAGCAAATGCTGGGTAACTTTCGGTGCTGGACCCTGGACTCATTTCACTGGCATTATAACCTTCATATCATTCAGACGCTAAATAACCTAGATGTTGATACAGCGTCGTAAAATAACCCAATTAAAAAAAAAAATAAAGTAAGGTAAGAAAGCAGTGAATTAGAATCACTAAAGTAGAAGACGCAGTAGATCACAACCAATATCGCAAAGGAGGCTGAAACAGCAGTTGAACAAGATAGGGACGAGGACATTAAGTATAAGATTTGAAAATAATACAATCATCACCTGACACTCATCTCATGCCCTGAACAATTTTTAACTTTTTAAGACATTTTAAAAAATTTATAACATCTTACCGGTAGATCCTGTGATGCAAGACAGTCTGTCCAGAAACGCTGTACACGCACCATTGAACACAAACATTTAATGGCAGATGCTCTGACATAGCTCTCTGTGTCATCCATTGCCAGCACCAACACCAGAGGGCATAACTCATTCTCCAGCACATGCTCTTGGAATGCCGGAAACTCTGCCAAATAAATACAACATTATGTAACTACAGAGACAAATTTTTTAACTATTCAAGAACGTATAATTTTCTTAGTGACAGATTCCAAAGTGAGTACAGCAAAGATGTACTAGTTAATCATTTTTCTATACATCTTCGGAATATGTATTATATGTCCTGCTCGTGTTAAATTTTGCCATACTTGGTTAACTCTGAGTTCTGAAGAAGGCCAAACTGGCCGACAAGGTTTTCTTCACAAGAAATCTGATTAGTGATTCTAGTGCAGTTTTTCATACTGAATTCAGATATGTAGTCAGAATTTTTCCATCAGGCAAAGTTTTTTTTGTGACAGCTACTTTTTAAAATCGGATTTTAACGTTTTCTTTGACCTGTCATAGGAACCGTTACCTCATATGTAGCGATTTTATCCAAGCTGTATTTAAGGAAATGATTTGTAATATTATGCTGAAGCACCATAAAACAATCCTGTGCAGGTTCATTCATGTTTGGACATGCTCAGACCTGTTCATCTGGCATTGTGATGTGTCAGTATCGAGCTGGCCGTGAGTTTGTTCAGTAGTGAAATAGTTCCTTCCTTTCTTTTCAGAAGTGTATTGTGTATGTAGTGTTTTAGTGCTTAGTGTTGTTCATCATGCCAAGAAAGTGTGTAAATCATGTAGACAGTTTCTGCTATATTTGTGGTGAGCTGACCAAGTCTCAGAGGCGACATTTGACCCCACTTGTAAAGAAGTGTTATCAACTTTGCTTTGGCTGTCAGGCTGGTGATTTTGATAAGAGCTGGACCACAAATACATGCTGTGTTTCGTGTGTTAGATTGCTGACTGGATGAAAAAAGGGTACACATCGTATGCCATTTGCAATTCCTATGATTTGGAGGGAACCGAAGGATCATTTAAGTGATTGTTATTTCTGTTTGACAAATATTACAGGAATCACATCTAAAACAAAACATATAGTTAAGTATCCTAATTTGAAATCTGCAATAAGACCTGTCTTACACAATGAACAGTTCCCTGTACCAGTATATGCCGATACGACCTTAGGTAATAACTCTGATTCTGACCTAACTGAAACTGAAAATGCTTCAGATGAAAATAAAAATGATCCTACATTTAAAGCCAATACCTATTTATCAGAACCATACTTTCCCAATCAGAAAGACTTAATGACCTGATTCGGGATTTAAATCTGTCTAAACAGCAAGCTGAAGGTTTAGCTTCCAAACTCAAAGGGTGGAATCTACTCCAAAAAGACGTAAGAATATGTAGTTATCATGGCCACCATAGTGATTTCAAGGACTGCTTCTCTGAAGAAAATGGTATTGTGTTCTGTAATGATATTTGTTCAGTTATGGAAACTCTTGGGCTTCAACACCGGTCAGATGAGTGGCGACTATTCATAGATTCGTCTAAAGTTAGTTTGAAGGCTGTGCTGCTACATACTGGCAATGAACTTCCATCAATACCTGTAGAGAAAATACAATATGGAAAATATGAATGGTATATCTGTGGTGATTTAAAGGTCATTGCTTTATTGCTTGGTTTGCAACTTGGGTTCACCAAATTTTGCTGTTTTTTATGCCTCTGGGACAGCAGAGATAAGAAGTCTCACTATGTTACAAAATCATGGCCTAAACGTGAATCTCATATCCCTGGCCAGAAAAATGTGTCATATGTCCCTTTAGTGAATCCTGAAAAAATATTGTTACCTCCATTGCATATTAAGTTATGAGTAATGAAAAATTTTGTCAAAGCTATGGATAAACAGTCTGATGGATTCTTGTACTTGAAATCGAAATTCCCCAAAGTCAGTGATGCTAAACTGAAAGAAGGAATTTTTATAGGACCACAAATCCGGTCATTAATGGGTGATGATCATTTCGAAGGACTGTTAAATCCACTAGAGAAAGCAGCCTGGCAGTCTTTCAAAAGTTTATGTTTCAACTTTCTTGGAAACCATAAAGCAGAAAACTATCGTGACATAGTGACATCTTCTGCATTCTTATAAAGCTATGGGATGCAACATGTCTTTAAAAATTCACTTCTTGGACTCTCACTTCGACTTCTTCCCCGAAAATCTTGGAGCTGTCAGCAATGAGCACGGTGAGCGTTTTCATCAGCAAATTTCTACTATGGAAAAGAAGTACCAAGGCAAGTGAAGTTCCAATATGCTGGCTGACTACTGTTGGACCAAGAAGAGAGACGTTCCAGATGCAAAATACGCCCGAAAATCACTATCTACCACTTGCTAGATAAGTCAGAATGAGTAGTTATAATGTTGAGTTAGATAGCTAGTTACAGATTTTTTTAGAATATTATAAAAATTCAAATGAATATCACAAAAAACTCCTGCCCGATGGGGAAAAACTGAAATTATATTTGAATTCAGCACGAAATATTCTTCTAGAAAATGTTATTTTACTTCTTGTGAAAGAAAAAAAGTTCATTTTTGTCGACTAGTGCAACAGGCCGAAACATGTTAACCAGGTACGGCAAAATTTAACACGAGCAAGACATATAATACATATTCCGTAATAATTTTTTTTGCGATCACAAGATTTATAAATGGTAAAACTTATACTTCCTCATTATAAATTTTACAGAGTAACTATTTACGAGGCTCTGAGGACAGAAAGGACGGATGATGATTGATGAATCGAAGGATGGATAGATGATGATGATGATGATGATGATGATTAGAGAGCGGATGTTGATGAAAAGTCATCTTCTTATTTTTCACATTAGGACGATGCCTATTAATATAGAAATCCTTTCTATGTTAATATCAACGTAAAAGAGTAATTTCTTATATTGCATTTTTTGACGTTTTTGAACTAATAGGTCATTTTTATATTTTTTCCGCATTTTTGGTCATTTTTAATATTTTGAAAAACTTTTAGATCATTTGGAATGCATTTTACTTTCTTCTTTACAGATAGGTCTGTTAAATCATTTTCTAAGCAAATAGGCAGTAGTAATTACCTACTGAATAAGTGAATAACATTGAAGTATGAGTTTTATAGTTTGGAACAGACTCTAAAGTCCATCCCTCATTCCAATGAAGGCTTCATTTCACACAACGGAAGTAATATAAAATACTTGGCAGAGCTTAGTTTAAGTGAGGACTTTGACTGCTACTGTTCTTTTGTCGATACGAGAGTGTCTTTAGAATTTATGTTTGGAAGGGAGAAAACTTTCACCATGCCCTGGACAGGACGTTGTGTCCTCAACATGGTTCGGAAGGGATGTCTACTGTAATAGACAGTATTTTTAATACAAAGATTGCAAGAATGCACACTGCACTCATGTCATTCACATTCCCTCACCTGGAAGATCTGGTAACAAAAGTGAAGTGCGAAAGGAGAAGATGGAGAATGAAGGCACTGACATGGATCACCCCTGATTGAAACACATTGTAAAACCTCATTAAAATCTATAGTTTTCCCTTAAACCCTCCATTTTGTTGCATGTTCTTCTCTTTTATCTTCGCCAAATTCCAGGAAGTTGCCTCCTCTCTCCGAGATTTGCAGGGCAGTCATTGCAACAAGGTGACTAATTTTTAAGAAGTTGTGGTGCGAGTACGCTGAGTAATATTTAAATGTAATTTTCTTTTAATTTTACGTCATTTTTCCATTGGTTTAAGGGCATTTTAATAATCATTTTTAAGTAGATTTTTAGGCCATCAACATCCGCTCCCTAATGATGATGATGATGATGATGATGATGAACTACTTGTTGCTTGTTTTATAAAAATTTATGTCGAATTGTACATACGAGGCGTGTTCTTAAAGTAAATTCCGTTTTCAATTACAGCCGTCGCATCGCTACAATCGTTATTTTGCGCATGCGTTTTTTCTTCTTCAGTCCTCAGGCAAGCTGTGCATGCAGTTTCAGAGCTTCAGTCCGTGTGTGTGGTTAGTTGTGATCAGTTGAAATGTTTAAAGTGATCGAGCACACCATAGGAAATTCGCATTTTTTCGCACTTTTAATTCCACTAGAAAATCATGCTAAATCACTTTACAGATGAAGAAAAATACTTTTTACCCCAATTTAAAAATTCGCGGATTTCACAAATGCGAAATTTTCAGGTCCCTACAAATCGTCATGTAAGAAACCACAGCCAGAACGAGTTCCATAGCCAAGTGGATAAGGTGCTAGATCGATGTAGTATAATGAGGAAGAGAGCTATTTGGCTTGATTACTGAAATAACTTAAGACAACATAATAAATAATGTTACTGTTGGTGGACTGCGATGTATATCGCTAATATGTTTTCGCGGGATATCAGCCGAGTTAAGATTTTGGAATGCTCCAAGCTTTCGACTGCTATCTCTGCAGCCATCTTCAGGGAAGTGATGTCCGAACAGAAAGTCGAAAGGTTATATAGATGTGGCTGTCTCGGGTGAAACGGAATTGGTTGGCGGATCGGCCAATCCGGGGCCGGGAATTGTCATCGCTCGTAAGCTCCGCCCCTCCCGGGATTACTGCGTGAAGTTTGGCGGGCGGCGAGCCCTGTCCCGCCGGTTGGAATCGGTTGCCGTCCTCGGTCCGTGATCTTCATGACCTTGATTGTAAGAGGGCCTGAGTTGGTCTAAGGCCGGTGTCCATGCCTGACTGAGCTGGAGTCCACTGTCTCTGTTAAAGTTGTTTTTCTCCAGCTTGATCTCTATGGCCTCCTTGATTGTACGATCCCAGTAGTGGCTTGATTTGTTAATGACCTTGGTGTGGTCAAACAGTATTTTATGCTCCTTTTCTATGCTGTGTTGCGCCACTGCAGATTTTTCCGGGTAATACAGCCTCAGGTTCCTCTTATGTTCTTTGATTCTGTCTTCTATTGTGCGGCCAGTCTGCCCTATGTATACTTCGCCACACTCGCATGGACTCAGGCTTAAGGACTCCAGGGATTTACAAGATTCCATGCGAGTGTGGCGAAGTATACATAGGGCAGACTGGCCGCACAATAGAAGACAGAATCAAAGAACATAAGAGGAACCTGAGGCTGTATTACCCGGAAAAATCTGCAGTGGCGCAACACAGCATAGAAAAGGAGCATAAAATACTGTTTGACCACACCAAGGTCATTAACAAATCAAGCCACTACTGGGATCGTACAATCAAGGAGGCCATAGAGATCAAGCTGGAGAAAAACAACTTTAACAGAGACAGTGGACTCCAGCTCAGTCAGGCATGGACACCGGCCTTAGACCAACTCAGGCCCTCTTACAATCAAGGTCATGAAGATCACGGACCGAGGACGGCAACCGATTCCAACCGGCGGGACAGGGCTCGCCGCCCGCCAAACTTCACGCAGTAATCCCGGGAGGGGCGGAGCTTACGAGCGATGACAATTCCCGGCCCCGGATTGGCCGATCCGCCAACCAATTCCGTTTCACCCGAGACAGCCACATCTATATAACCTTTCGACTTTCTGTTCGGACATCACTTCCCTGAAGATGGCTGCAGAGATAGCAGTCGAAAGCTTGGAGCATTCCAAAATCTTAACTCGGCTGATATCCCGCGAAAACATATTAGCGAACCAACGCCGAGAAAGCCTCAAATCATACATGCGATGTATATGTTTACTTTTATTTCATTATGGAAAGAAACAAGCAGAAAATCATTATCTCTAATTTTACTCTGTATATGCATAAAGATAAAGTCCTTCTGGAAAGATATATTTAAAATCTCTGGCACAGACTATTCGTTAATTACTGAAACGCCCATATGACCAATCATTATTTTTAAGGCGTTTGGGCAAGGGTTCGATTCCTGCTTAGGCTGATTACCTGATTGGGTTTTTTTCGAGGTTTCCCCAACCATAAAGCGAATGTCAGGTAATCTATGACAAAACCTTGATCTACCTCGCCAAATATCATCTTGCTATCACCAATCCCATTGACAATAAATAACCAAGTAATTGATACAGGATTATTAATTAAACAACTAAAAAAAGTGTATTTTTAAGATATATTTTTGGACAGCATCAGAACAGTCATTTGTACAAAAAACACGTACACAAAGAAATTATACTCATCTATCTATTTGTAGGTTATGCAGGTTATCCATTTTCAGCAAATGAAGTTTTCTGGTGTCCACAGAAAGGTATTCATTCAACAATGAATGCTAAACCTATTTTTAGATTGTAGCACATGTTATTTAAATGAAATTTAAACTAGCACATTTCATTGGTAATCAAAGTAACCATACGAAAAGTGAAGATTGGTATGCCTCTACCCAAATACCTCTGAAAGGATATCAACCATATTTCGCGGGTGCTCGTGTAAAGGGGGTTAAGTCAAATTGCAAGGTTTGTAAACTTCTCTCCTTTGGTAATGAACAAAACCCTTTTGTCACAAAATATGGAGCACTGTAACTGCATCATATATGGAAGAATGACTTAACCCCTTTAACACAAGAGGAAAGTAATTGTGGATAGTTCAAATCTATACTTATTCCAATTTAGCCAAATCAACTTAACCCCCTTTACACGAGCACCCGCGATTTGCATTTGGCTTATAAGGTGTAGAAAAAATCCGAAAGCTAAAATTTGAAAATAAATTAACGTCCAATAGACAGGGTTTTGAGTGAATATTTTTTTTACCCAAATACATTGATTTCATGGAAGCTCAAGAAAATCAGTGTCCGGAATACTGTGGACTTCTTCTGTGAATTAAAGTCAATAATACTGAAGATCAGTTTAAACTTACACTTGGCACAAAAATATTGTATAGCAATTTTTATGCAAATATAACACTTTTAAATCCAGCAATATTTCAAGAACTGTTTAATTATTTGAGAATATTTACTATTGCAACTTACTTATCTCTGCAATGGTTGTGACAACCTGCAATACCTCCAGGGCACTATCTCGCACATCCCAGTTCATGTCATGAAGACGTTTCTGCAATATAGGACCTAGCTGATCGATACTGGAATCTTTCAGAGTATTCATCAGCAAAGCCAGATTTGGAGGCATGAAGTTCTGGATAGCTGCTTGCATCAACTGTAGTCCTTGAACAGCAAGCTGCAAAGCACACAAAGGATAACATTCTGATTACCTGTATCAAAATCTTTGTCATACCCATACCCATCATATCTTTGTAGTCAACATCATCATTGGCTCCCTATCATTGCTGCCTCTTCACCACTAATCTCAAGTCATAGTCGTCATCGTTGTCCTCTTCAACATCAAAACGTTTAGAATAGAGCTTTAGCTTATGTCAGAACCAGTTACATTATATTTTGTTCAGATACACCCATCTTTCAGAATCTACGAAAGAGAAAATTGAGAAATTTTATCTGATAGATTCTTAAGAGATATTTTTTCCATCTCTTTCAGCAACTACTTTGAGTCTCGATGATATTAACTTATGGAATTGGTTAAAACTAGAGCAACCTTTCAATGATCTAGGGCAGTCATGCCAATTGATGCCCATAGGAGCAAGTGCGCGCTTTAGAGCTCAGGAGGGCCTGAGCGCTTTACAGCAGAAAGGAAAGAGACAGACGAAAGAGGTAGTATATGCCGCTTGATCGAGCTATAATATATACAGGGATGGCCAGCACTGATTCAATAGATGAAGGGAAGAGAACTTATTAAAACTGTATCCATGTTAATTTTTAGATTTGTCTGAGAAGTATAAGTGCATTATAAGAATGTAAGTTTTAATTTTAATGCTTATTTTTCACAAGTTTGTTTTTTTTTTTTATTCGAAAGAAATACTTTCTCAACTTTTTTATAGAAAAATAAAATTTTCAGATATGGGCCTATTTATTTAGTAGCCTTACAGGTACTGAAAGAATATTTTCGTAAATATAATATACCGTAAATACATATTACTGAAGATAGTGCATTGAAAATTTTCAAAATATTCGCATGGAAAGTGTTTGTAAGGAAATGAATTAACAAAGCAACTACTGTTACATCATAAACAGAAGATATGTGCTCAAGTGTTGCAAAAATGTCAGCTCTATAGCTTGGGCAGATTTCGAGAAAATAATTTAATATTCTGATGATAGGAAGTTGCGCACAAATATCACCATAAAAGCGTAATGCGATAAGAGTTTTGTTATGGAATATTAGTTGCACTTAAAACATATACAGCACCTAGGTAACTTTGGTTTGTACTGTAATACTGTTTTGATTAGTTTATTGATTAATTTTATAAGGTTAAAGATACCATCAATATCAATTCCAACTTATCATGTCATATTCAGCTCTTTTTTTTTGGGATATCACTTTCTTTATGAATGATGTGTTTCACCCATTTAGTACAGTATAGTTGTACTACTATGGAATTTAAGTGAATATTCCTTCTTAACTCTTTATTATGTTATTACCATTTAAAACACAACTGCAATATTAAGAAATTGGTGTCATTACTTTTGTTTTACAGACAATATAGATAATATCAAACAGAAAGAAGCTATATAAAAATTACGACATAAAATTTCACGTTCCGTTTGAAGTTTGTGCACCACTGTTTTCTTGATCCAACAGGCTGCTTATTCATATTCACAACCCTTCCTCTTTCCATACTTAGCGCTTGATGCCTGCACATGACGTCAAGGTCAGAAAAATGCGCTGCTTTGACATCACTGATCTAGGGACACAGCATTCCTTGTACCATTGGCAAAAGAATTATTTTGGATTAGGAGCAACATACTATAACAATGTTGAGAAATCTTTCTTACTCCTTGGAAAATATATTTAAATAGTCTTTATTTGATAAATGTCTACAATGACACTGATACACTGTTCTTTGGACGATTCTGCACTTCAAAATTTAGTGTTATTCCAGTCCATTCAGAAAATTAATATGCAATTGAAGATTAAGCCGCCACTGCCACCACCAATAACAATACAGATATAAAACTATTTCATATTTTATAATGCCACTCTGTCCTTCTCGCCTTAATAGCAAAGATGTCATGACACAATCAAAGAATGCTTCTTTCGACATCAGTTTAAGAATAAGTAAGACAATCTTTCTTGACTTTGATTATTCTTTAAGAAATTTTTTATTTTCGTAACAGCCGAAAATGAACTGTCTATTGAGGAACTGGTCAGCAGTACTGTCCATGTCCATTTATATAGTTTTTGTAAGTTTCAGAAAATTACTTACAATGTCACAGAATTCAGAATATGAATACAGCCAGTAATTCACTTCTAAAACGTGCAAAATCAAAGCACAATGTCTACTTTAGAGTTAAATAGCCTATATCTTTGTTGGGAAACATTCAACTTAGTAATTAGTTTTGGATCAAGCAGATTTAAAAATTCTAGTTTGGTCATGCCCCTAAATCAGTCAGAAATGTTCGTAATCAGAATGTCAACAAACTTAAGAAACATAGTCGACTCTTGCTAATCTGGCTATTCCTTGTACAGAGGGGTGTCAGATTAGCAGGACTGCCATATTACTGAGTGTGCATAAAATATTGTTTATATCTCCATTAAATTTAATATTATAAACTGTGCCAACCACTGCACTTGCACTTCTAAATCGAAAATATAACATTCCAAACGTGGCCAACATGGCGTGCCTCACAACTCATAACATCACAAGGATGAGTAACCCCACCTCTTCAGGCCACTATGGACCATCCATCAAAATATTGGAAAACAAGAAGGGGGGGGGGGGACACACATGCGCGCGCACGCACGCACGCACGCACGCACGCACACACACACACACACACACACACTTATTCATAGCAACTGCAGTAATAATAATTAATATAAGTTCAGATTAACATATTGTGGCAACCGTGCTGGAAAGTTCTCACTGCCTCGGGAGTCAAGCGCACGTCTGGCAGGAGGGAGGGAGCGCGGGAAGGCAAGCGCGAGAGGAGAGGAGAGGAGAGGAGAGGAGAGGAGAGGAGAGGAGAGGAGAGGAGAGGAGAGGAGAGGAGAGGAGAGGAGAGGAGAGGAGAGGAGAGGAGAGGAGAGGGAAAGCTGCGAGATGCTGGCTGCTGTGCGGGGTGAGAAGGGAAGGAGGCCGACTGCGGCGGAAGTGGAGAAACGTCTCGAGCCGATTTTTGGGGAAACTTCGGGACACAGTACATTCGAGAATGTGTGACTTAATAAATAAAAGCGAGCAGCCTTAGAGTCTGTCAAGCCAGTTTAGTTTGAACAGCCAGTTAGTTTGTGAATCAGCAGCATCCGCACGGAAGCAATGCGTCCGGGAGTCTTGGGTTCAAAGTGCACCGTGAACTTGAGTGAGTGAGCTAGAAGAACTAGCCAAGAACTGAGAACTGACAGTTTTGTTGTACATCAGGGATGAGACGATATTAGCTCCCAATCATGGTAGAAGAGCTCGACCTTGATCACGAGCACATAGCGCACCCACTACGTAGTATCGTGACATAGACAACAGGGATGTACATGCACATGCAGCGAATAAAGGCAGCAATTATTACAATAACTTGCGTTACTAAATTTCTGGCTATGTAATAGGGCTAGTTACTAAGTTATTTAATATACATGTACATATATAAACAAATCACAAAGGGAAGGGTTTTTTAGGAACAAAAAGAGAAATAGGAAAAGTTAATTGTATGTAAAACATTTTATTGTTAAAAGCAATTATTTATTACGTAAATACTTCACTTCATTGGCTAGGAGAAACTAATAGGGTCTACCTGCTCGACGTGTGTGATCTCTAAGTACTTTTGAGTATTTGTTGAAAAAATAATAATGGCAATATTGATTGAAATAGAGTATATTGATTGTGTGATTGTGAAAATGTAGTCCTTACTCTCCAGTCGTGATTATGTAATGAGTTTTCTTAGAGTGATTTGTGAGATGCATGTAACACGAAAAAACAAATTGATTAAATTAAGATATTGAGAGCCATCGTAATTTTTGGGATCAATCATTTAAGGGGATATGTACGACTTTCAAAACTTCCACAATTTCGGCCAAAATTTGTGAAATTTAAACTATATAAACAGATCTATAATAATATCATCTGTACAAAATTTGGTGCAATTAGCTCTAATAGTTTAGAAACTATATTTTTAAGTATATTTCATATTGTCGTTACTAAAAAAGCTCCTTGCATCAAAGTTTTCAAAATGTTTAGTTCATATTTGCTAAAAATCCTGAAAATAGTTATTGGAATAAAAGTGAATTAGCATTTTGAGCTTAGTAATAGTATAAGTTAAAGTGCAATCAAAGATAAAATATTATTTCTAAATTAAAGAAACACGTAGTCTAATAAAAGTAAATATCCAGAAACAAGCAACAAATAAAACATCAACAATACATTTAAAATAAAGAAATAAAAGGAATCTAGATACAATCTACTGACCCAAATGTAAATTAATTTACCTTCGATGTCAATTCCGAAATGAATTTATTTTCTCTCTTCTCCTGAATAATGCCTATATTTTTTTCATGTTGCGTCTCATAATGCTGTTTTATGTTGCTTTTTTTTTTCAAATGATATTTTTTTTTGCACAACAAACACTGGACTTCATCACCATGTTCGAAGCATAAATATTGTATCTTCCACTCTTCCTTGAAAGCTTTAAGCGCTTCCGTTCCGTCATGATGCGCTGTGTTCTAAGATCTATACATCCTTTAGTAATGTTTACAGGTAAAAGAGCTCCGCGCACGCGCAGCGGGCATAAAATAGCTCTCGCTCGCAATTATTAGCCACCATCACAAGACTGTTGTACATAGTACTTTGTGAACATTACTTGAGACTTGGAGTACATTGTTGTTCCTCTCAATAATCCACGTAAACTGTCACTGTCGTCTGTGGAGTGCAATAACGAATACTGTGTTGCTATGTTGAGTGGAATACCCATTGTTGACGGGTATGTTATTAAAGTTTAGAAGTAAAAACCACATTGTTGTTTGAATTAAAAGTTACAATATATTCATAATTTTATTTACGAGGTTTAATCCCTATGCTGCAGCCCTGACCTATTTCTAGTTGAACTAAAATGTTCTATTTTGTGACACACAAATAACTGAAATGTGTTATGGCTACATACACAGTTGTAAGTCTATACATAACCCCGTTGGCTCGTAGCAGCTGTTCGAGTAGCAGGAGGTGCTGCATCAGTGGAGAAATTGAGCCTGTGCAGCAAAGAAGGGAATGTCTCCATCTCAAATTCACCAAGATATGACAGGTGTGTGTGCGTGTATACTTTACTTGCATAATTCGGGTTCTACATATTACAGAAAGATAGCAGAAATGTGATCCATTTTCACCTCGATGGGCCACACTATACACAATGTAAAAAATTTAAATTATGGTATATTACTCCATTATTTCCTGGCTTAGTTGCCCCATGAGTGATGCCTTATTGGTGTCACTTATGAGGTCCAAACCTGTCTTCGGACAGTTGACTAAACAACAAACTATAATAAATATGAGATTGAACTAAAGACAGAATCTCTTCATATTAACAACATAAACTAAATACATTGTCAAGAGACAGAATCCCTTCATATTAACAATGTAAACTATAGTCGCGATGCTGTTATTCCCGGTGTGACTCCTCCTCTTTGCTTACGTCTTAGGAAGTGAAGACTCTATAAAGTCTAGGTAGGTAGTATCGTTCGCCATTTTTGTTCTTTCGTTGCCGAGCTACCATACGAGGAATCTATTTGCCACACCGTTAAACATTATCATGTCGTAGCTCCTATGATAATAAATCACACGCACTGTAATTCAGCAGATAATTGAGCAGCAAATAATGTCTTCGTGTGCTTTCTGCAAACACCAATGAAAGAGCCAAAATAGCGAGCGATTATATTAAGTATTTATCGAGCCTTAAGAAATGAATAACGTCTTCATCAGCAAATCACAAGACGCACACGTTTAAATTTAGCCTATCTGCAATGCGATTGGCTGCCAAAAATTAGAGCGACGGGACTATAAATAAGTTGATACGAGAACCGTAAGACAAAATATACGACAATAAACAAAAGATAGGATCTCTTCACATTAACACCATGAACTACTTGTATAATACATTATTTTGAAGATCATGCAACATTAAACAAAATACATATGAATTATATAGGATTTGACAGAAATGTTTTCCTAAACTCATTTCACTTTAAGGGACATTTTGTTGAACTCATAACAGAAGTCATGAATCAAATTAAACTCTCACTAGACCAAAACATTGCAACATTCTAAGTAAAAGGATGAAGTGAAACCATAAAAGGTTACATGGCATAAAAATTACATAGAATGGTAGCGATGGTCCTCATTCTCATTACTGTTACAGCCACAGCGAACATCATCACCACCATCCCCTATTGTTGTTCTTGTCTCTTCTTCCTCATTACAGTCGATTTCAAATGGACTTCTTTCCACTTCAGGAGATTATAGCTTTCCAAAATATTTTAGAGCAATATTAGTAAATTACTCTCCATTAAACAAGCAACACATCTCAATAGTTTTTTTTTTGTCACATTTCATTTACTACATTTCAAGGATCTATTCTTGGTCCAGTATTTTTTCTTCTGTACATAACCGACCTTCCATTAACCATATGCCCAGCCAAAACAGTATTATTTGCAGATGACACAAACATTGTACTACATGACTACAGGAACAGTGACTTGCAACAAAATAATAACGAAACTTCCAAAACACTTGAGCAATGGTTAAAAGATAATAAGCTCAAATTAAATGCAAATCAAACAGTATTTATGAATTTCAATCAACAACGGTTGCAAGACCCTGTACAGATTACACTTAACGGCACCATAATTAAAGAAGTTAAAAACACAAAATTTCTAGGTATCTGGGTTGATACAGACCTGACATGGGAAAGCCACATTCAGTTCTTAACAGCAAAAAATATCTTGACTATGCTATGTATTCCGAGTCCTCTCAAAAATATCACCCATTGAGCTACTATTGTCAGTTTATTTTGGCTATGTACATTCACTTCCGAACAAGCCATAAATTGATCTATAAATTTTTAGACTTGCATATATTTGTAATGAATTCCAAGACAAATTTTTGACATTTTTTGAAAGCCTACTTCTACAAATCATACCATAAATAAAGAATCTAATCACCCCGAGACACACAAATTCAGTAAATTCAGATACCTCATTGATAGACTATTAATGGTGCCTTTAAGTAAAAAACGATTCGACAAAGAGTTCACTTATATCATAGAATTAGCAAGGTCCAACAGCTTTAATAAGCAAGAAATAAATAAACTGTTTCAAAAACGAAAAAGCAAGTTGCTACACAACCAGCACACTACACTTTCAGCAACTGAATCCACTACACCTAAAAAACGAGTTCCTATGACATACTTTGGTAAAGTTTCCAACCAGCTTAATAACCTTTTTAAAAAACATGGCATTGAACTAGCGTTCCGAACAAGTAATAAACTCAATAATATTATACCCAATAAACTTAACATAATCGACAAGCATCAGAACAGGGGCATATATATGCTACAGTGCAAAAATTGTCCTCAGAAATACATAGGACAAACTCGTAGGAATTTTAAAACCAGATTCAGTGAACATGTCGCAGATTTTAAATACAACAGGAGAAAATCTAAGTTCGCGACCCATCTTATCGAGAATGGTCACGAATTAACCAATATCAATGAAACATTACGTGTAATTCTCCCCTTAAATAATTGTACACATATCACTGCAGCAGAAGATTTTCATATAGCCCGGGCATTAAAATTAGGTATTCCTCTTCTAAATGAGCATATTCCAAATTTATATAATCCGTTATTTAATCTGAACGCACACAATACATATGATGGCTTTTCAATCTACCACTATTCTCCCCCCTTCCACCATCAGCTGTGACATAGTTTATGTAATTCCTGTACACGCTGCGCACCAAACAGTTGCCTTCTGTCTTCAGTGACTACAAGAACACATCCACTACACTCATCATAGTAAGTTAAATTTATACAGTTTCAACCCAAGACATAGTCAATTATATTTCTCTTATTAATTTTGAAATCCGGCCTTATAAAATTTCAAACTTTTAATTAATAGACAACTGTTCCGTGCGCTTACGTACATATAAAATCTCTACACGAGATGTTCTGTAATAGATTCATGTGATTTATTAAGATCATGGCAATAATAACATTGTGAGATGTATGTACACTTTGTTTTGGTAATGTGCATCATTGTAATTCTGTGTATAGACATTACATTCGATTCTTTCTTCCCCCACAGTTGTCACATCCAGCTACCACCAAATTATGGAAATCCACATAGACATCAAATTGGACAACTATTATCTCTGATTATAATAATTTTAAAGCATTTTATGTAATTTTACCATTAACGATTTTAATTTTGAATACGGCCTACATAGCCGTTTTGTATTTATAATGTAATTATTGCCATATAATCATCGATTTCATACAGAAGCATGTTATTTAATATTAATTGAGTTCACTTGTACGGCAATATATTGTGTACTTGTATCATACATATGGGCATACATGTTTCTGATGACTCTATAGAGCCGAAAACGTTCAATTGATATATTATGTAACAAAATATTGTAAAACCAATATAGCTGTTAAATAAGGATAAGCATAGACAGCACATGAAATAAATTTTGATTGTCACTAATAACAAATTAGCTTATCGGTCCCATCATGCCTTTTAAATTTTAAAAAATATGTACATTCAGTCATATAATATGGTATCATATTCTGGGGATCATCATCAAAATCTTCTCTTATACTTAAACTACAAAAACGAATAATTAAAATTATGAAGCAAGTATCCATTCACACAGAAAGTAAAGGACTTTTCAAGGAACTTAAAATTATACTGGTACCCTGTGTTTATATCCTAGAAACGATATGCTTTATTCATAAAAATTTAAATTCCTTTAAAACAAACTCAGAATATCACGAGCACAATACTAGGACATCCAATAATATACATTTGAATTATCACAGACTTGCCAAAACTCTCAATACCCCACACATACTGGCAGTAATTTATATAATAAACTTCCCCCACATGTCAAGGCACATAACAATAGTATGTTTAAGAAATCTGTTAAAAATATATTACTGACACACATGCCAATGTGCACAAAGGAATATTTAAATATAAAGTCTTACCATACATATTCCGATATTAATTTTGTTTAATATAGTCCAATTTGCACCTATTTGCATTGTACATCTGAAAAATATCTACTTACTTTGGGTGACAGACTGGGATCTTTCAACAGGAGCTGTGTGAAACTGAACAAGCATATCGTCTCCACACTCTCACGCCACGTAATATGAAAGCAGCGGATGAGGGAGATCAAACCATCTAGTACAGCTCCAAGTTGTTCAGGATGTTGAAGTATAAAATCAGATCCAGTGAGACCATCTGTGTTAGGTTCTTGCCAAATAAAATTCTTCAAGTTATACATAAATCCTTGAAATGCAATGACTGCCAACTCCTGAAAGAATAAATGTGACACATTTCAGAAATTTTTTAAATAACCAGTGTATCATAGCCATCTACGGCATATTACAAGTACATTAATTTTACAGTGTTCCCAAAAAATTACTATCAAAAGACACAAAAAGTTACTGACTGCTAAGAACTTTCTCCTCCAAAATTGTATTTGCGTGAATAATAAGACTATCGTAATAATCTAATTTATGCCATATTATGTTGAATTCAATTTTAATAAAAAAAGCCGCCCTAAATAAGGGTTAGAATAGATCGGCCTACTAATCAATTCATAAAGAATAATCATGAAAACCAATTGTGTGACAATTTGAAAGGAAAAAGAAAACATTAAGATAAGTGATATGAAAACATAGGAAATCATTTATAATAAAAGTTTGTTGGGTACAAATGATTACTAATTATAGCTAAGGATGATTTTAACACATGAGATCCTATGGCATCAATCGTTGCATCAGAAATTTTAAATTGTTGAAGTTGATTTAAAGTTTCTCGTGGGATTGTGCCACGGGCACCAAACATGAGCCAAGAAACTGTCCAATGTGTGATGTGGTATTGTGCTCCGAGATGCTGACAACAAGACTCATAGATGACTTGTTTTTCACGACACACCTCTTGTGGCTGTTGCTTGTGCATCTCGAAACAGATTGTGGGATCAAGAATGACATCCTTATCCTTCTGCCGATCAATTATGATGATATCAGCATGTCTAGTAGAGCCATCAGAAGAGATGCAACCAATCTCCTCATAAACCTCATAGGAAGCATTCTGAAGGATTGAAGATGCGATGAGAGAACGAACCGTATTATGTCTGTTGATTCGGAGCAATTCTCCACGATGGCAGAAATCCAAGACGTGAGGAAGCATTTCTTGCTCGTAACATCTTCTGCATTAGTTAACTAATGCTGAGTTCTTGGCAATAAAGCCATTAACTCTCTTGCTCTCCAATATTTCTCACATACACTGGGTTTAGAGGAAATGCTGGACGCTGCTGAAAATTATTCTCATCCATTTCTTCCTGAAGATTGCACAATGGACAAAGTGGTGAAGAAAACATTCTTATTTTGTTCAAGTGTTTTGACAAACAGTCATGTCCTGTGAGTAATCGAAAGAATACAACTGCAGTTTTTCTTTGCTACTCAGTGTACAGATACACAAACCAACTAGTCACTCAACTGACCTCCTCAAATGTTTATGAAACTTTCAGGAATCATTCTCCCTAAAGGTCTAAATTAAAATACATTTTTAGAAAAAGTTTATCTTGTTAGGTTTTGATGTAATTCATTTTTGAAATCTGCCAAAAAAAAAAAAAAAACACGTTTTTTCGTTTGTGCTAAATTTTCAATCTTGAATAACTCTGATTCTATAAGTCCCACAAAGTTGTTTTACATCTAATTTTAAAGGGAATTTCACGAGCTTCAATTTCATATGCCAGTTTGACTATCTTTGGTAAGCTAGGCTCTGTGATGATGTGGGGGGGTATAAACATTGAAGCCCGTACCGAACTTGTGATACTTGATGGCAGTTCTCTCACTGCACACCGCTATGTGGAAGAAGTTCTGGGGGATTATGTTGTACCATCTTCACAATTTACAGGGACCATTTCATTTTAATGCAAGACAACGCTCGTCCATACATCACCTGTATCGTCACATGTTACTTACAAGAAGTAGGGATTCAAACTCTGGACTGGCCAGCAAGGAGCCCTGACTTAAATCCCATCGAGCACGTGTGAGATATGATTGGGAGAAGATTTCGGTCTCAGAATATTGAGATTCTGGCTGAACTGAGGGCACAACTGGTGGTAGAATGGAACAATCTACCTCAGGAAGCAATTAGGAACCTAGTGGTCAGTGTACCTTAAAGCCTCCAAGAGGTCATCACTGCCAGAGGAGGAAACATCAGATTTTAATGTTTCTAATGGTTTACTAAAACATTTTTTGACAGTGTACATCAGTGGAAGTGGTAAAATTAAATACAGTGAAAGAAATTCAAATGAGTAAAAATAACATTTATAAAAATTGCAAAATGTCATAATAAAGTGAATGTGAGATAAAGTTTGAAAGTGCATTTAGTGTTTAACATGTAAGGAACATGATATTTGATTAGAAAAAAATTTAGAAATCTTCTCACTATTCGTGAGCTGCCACAAGGGACAAAGAGTGCTGAACCATATAAATGTTTACAAGTTCAGTGAACCATTAATTTTGTGTTGACAATGAAACTCCTACAAGTACATAGCTGCAAATACATTTTGTGATTGGTGGAAATATACCTAGTTTTAGAGAGGCAAGTGTTACAAAAAAGTAAAGAATGCTAATGAACTTGGTTTCATTTCGAATATAGGTGATGCTTCAGGAGAGCAATTGATTCTTTCAATGCAGCTAAAGTTACACTCGGAATAATAGATGTAGGTATTCCAAGCCTCTTAAACGCATCTTTCATGAAGAGAATAGCGGTACCTCTTGCTCCAACCAGAAGTCCGATTACTTCAAGTTCTTCTAGCTGGCACTTTTGGAGGTAATATGGAATGGTAGGATTGTAGATATTCTTTTTTTCCTTATCCACTTCTGCTGGCTGTTCCTCATTCGTTTTGAAACGCACAGTGGGATCAATTATGAATCCAGATCTTGTAGATTCCTTGAAAGCTATTATATCTATGTGCCGAGTACTGCCAGTGTCGGAGAGACCATGTTCTTCTTCAAAGGTGTTGTAATCGGCATCTTTAAGGGCAGTGGCTATAATTGATCGTACTTGGTGGTGTCTAGCATTTTGCAGACCTTCGCAGTGCGGACAGGATCCCAGGACGTGTGCAAGAGTTTCAACCTCGTTGTGGCAATGCCTACAACGGTTGTCCTGATATCTTCCCGGCACAGCATGTACTGCAGCAACATTTCCAACCATTTTAATGCCATCGCGCCATTCACTGTTGGAGAGTCCTTCATGTTTACAAATCCATTTGTTGGCACTAGGATATTGTTTAAATAAAACTACGCCTTTCCCTTTCTGTGAATGACAACACCAAATATCAAATTCTCTGTTCCTCAGAAGGTTACGAATCTTTGTAGCATTTAAGAAATGTTCATTCTTATGAAATAAGCCATCTTCTGGAACAATGTTCAGAGATTGGGCACATCTAATGCTCTCCTCATGAACCTGACGTGTTTGTATGATGTACGGGTTTTGAGATTTCTGTAAACATCGAAGGGCATTAATTTGTTGTAATAGTACTTTCCATTTTGTTCGAAAAATTCCTAGTCCTTTGTACTTCCTGGGACTATAGATCATTGCATCAAGAATGTCTGTAGGCAGATTCAGTACCTCTGCACTTTTTATTAATTTGTCGGCGTCATCCAAGAACTTTTTTGGTATAAGTTCAGAAGGGATGGTTTGAAACTGATATATTAAGGAAGGACAGATGGAGGTATTTAGAACACAATATTTCTGGTCTGCATGAAGAAAAGGTGACGAGGTAAGAGTTTCAAGTTTGTTATTTAAATCTTTTAGTGTTGACTGGGGATTGAACACCATTGAGTCAGAGAAGTTTACTCCCAGATAGCGAATAGAGTACTGAGATTGTGTCCGACAAGCTTACCTTTGGAGATATCAGTATAATTCATTATTTAGGACACAAGGCTAACATTATATTCAATAAAACAAAATTTTTCTAAGTGATCCACTTTTTTTTATCCTTTTCTAGTTCACATTCTATAGGAGGCTGATTAACTATTTGTTACATTGCAGATATTGGAGTAGATCTGACAGCTCTTGTAATTAATCAGAGACTTTGACTTTCTAATCGTTTTATCTTTTTTAAGATTTGGTGTTATTAAAACTTCTCCACAGTATAAATGATTACTGATTTTATATAGGCCTTGAACATCTCCATTTCATGCCTGACAAAAGTTTGTAAATAATAAATGCATTTCAGCCCTTCGTGTTATATAGCCTATTCTACATATATGGTCTTCCAAGAAAGTTTAGTGTAAAAAGTCACTCCTGAATTTGTAGCTGATAATAGTTTTTCCATCAAAGCACAGCTCCATTTGTAATGGCTTTTTTCTTAATGAAAAAAATTCGTAGTGAGATTTGGTACCAGTAATGTTAACTGTCATTAAGTTTTACAGACCATTTATGTAATTTTATTAAGAAATTTTCCATGCCATATCATGTATTTTTTTAAACATTTTTTGTCTGTGATTATATGTAAATATTATGTTTTATTTAACGGCGCTTGCAACTGCTGAGGTTATATCAGCATTGCCGGTGTGGTGGAATTTTGTCCCGCAGGAGTTTATTACATGCCAGTAAATCTACTGACATCAGCGTGGCCCGGGATCGAACCCGCAACCTTGGGCATAGAAGGCCAGGGCTATACCAACTGCGCTAACCACGCTGTTGTTGATATGTATATACAGTAGTTTTATAAATAGCTATTTCTTAATAAAATGAACAAATGGCACACAGAATCTAAAAATCGTTTACTTGGCTAAAGTAGTCTGAAGAGAATACCTTTTAAAGCAATGATAAATAAAAGAAATTGAATAGGATCTGTGAGACTAACAGAATTATATAAAATATGTACACTTCTTGGCAACAAGAATGATTAGACTCTTGGTCATTAAAAATACAAAATTCTACCACATGGTTCACACACGTAAATGAACTGCATTTTATAGCATTGCTGGGGTGTTTGTTCATTCAAAGTCGTCCATCTACAATGTAATCAATCTTACGAGGTGGGTGTGGCATAGAGATAACATGTCTGCTTAGGTTGTGAGTTCACCTCCCGTTAGAATAAAATTATTTTCTATTTTAGTTTTAAATGTTAAATGGCATTTGTTAATAAACTTCGTTACACCTGCCTTGCAAACATGTTATTGCCCAACACCTGTGAATTATTAATAGTCGAGATTGGACCTGTATAAACAAAAGTAATAGTTTCACTTCCTAAAAAAATCGGGAGCACATCAAATATAAATAAATAAACAAATATATAAACAAAAATAGTAGGGACTAGTATCTCGTCCACAAACCATCGTATTCATGATTGCCCTCATTCTGTGGGGCATGGAGTCCACAAGATTATGGAACAAGTCTAAATTTTGTTTAGTCACTGATAACAGATCTAAATACAACTTACCCTGTTTATAATGTTTTTTATCTGCAGAATACTCAACATTGCTTGGTGAACTAGAGCATGTTTATTGTCTTGTGTGAAAAGAATATCACGATAAGCATATGCCAGTCGTTGGGTTTCCTCACTAGTGAGCCGAAACAACTTGTTAGTATAAAGCTCCAAACATTCACTGTCTGTGAACTTGCCATGAACACAACCCAGCATTGGAAGCAACTGCAACAAAATGTAACGGTTTTAATAAGTCTGACAAAAAAATCTAACTATCACAATTATTCTGATATACGAGGCGTGTTCTTAAAGTAAGTTCCAAAAGGGTGTAGTAAGTAAACGAGAAGATATTTACAAACCATTTTGTTGCACTGTATTCCCCACATTTCAATTACTTCTCAACAATCTCCACCATTATTGAGGCATTTATCAAGTCGTGGCACAAGTCTTTCTATCCCCTCATTGTAGAATTCGCCCGCCTGCGATGTGAACCACTCCTGCACTGCTGTTTTCACTTCATCATCGCCATCAAAATGTTGACCACCGAGGAACTTCTTGAGATGCAGGAAGAGATGAATGTCACTCGGAGCCAAATCCGGGCTGTAGGGAGGGGGGGGGGGATGGTCAATTTGTTCCCAGCCAAATTTCGAGATGAGATTTTGGGTGTCACGAGCTGTGTGTGGCCGAGCGTTGTCATGAAGCAACACAACTCCGTCGGTCAGCATCCCACGTCTCTTGTTCTGAAATGCGCAATGGAGCTTCTTCAAGGTCTGACAATAGGTTTCTGTCCCAAAAACAGTGCACATGGTTTGTTTGAATTTCTTTTTTCTTGGCAATGCAGTGTGCCTCCATTTCATGGACTGCTGCTTCGATTCAGGTGTCATGTGAGACACCCAAGTCTCGTCACCTGTCACGATATGGTCAAGAAACTCATCGCCTTGCTTACTGTAATGTGTGAGAAAGCTCAATGCACTGGAAGCTCGTTTGGTTTTGTGTTCCATGATGAGCATCTTGGGTACCCATCGTGAGCACAATTTTCGATATTGTAATCGATCTGTCACAATTTTGTTGAGAACATTTGTGGAAAATTCAAGGAAAGCGAAGAAATTGTGAACCTCCTGTCCTCATGAATTTTTTCATCGACAGCACGCACCAAATCGTCATTGATCAAAGATGGCCGACTGGTACACTGCACGTCATGCACAGAGACATGGCCCTTGTTGAACTTCCTAACCCATCTCCTGACCATTCCATCACTAATGGCATAATCACCATACACCTCACAAAGTTGATGATGAATGTCAGCTGGTTTGATGTTCCTCGCATTCAAGAAATGGATAACAGACCGCATCTCACAGTCGGCGGGGTGCTCGATCACTTTAAACATCTCAACTGATCACAACTAACCACACACATGGACTGAAGCTCTGAAACTGCATGCACAGCTTGCCTGAGGACTGAAGAAGAAAACACGCATGTGCAAAATAACGATTGCAGCGACGCGACGGCTATAATTGAAAACGGAACTTACTTTAAGAACACGCCTCGTATTACAATGAATAGAATCTGAATCCTAATACATTAACGTGTCCAACAATTATAATACTGTAGTTTTTCACAGTGTTAAATTATGAAGATATTTCAGGTGCATTCACGCATTCAGCAAACATAAAAAAGACTATGCCTCTGACCAAGGTTCTGGCTGATATGTACATCTATTACCAGGCAGTACATCTCACTTGACAATATGTGTCAGAGGAAGAACAATTGTTTGTATGCGTCTGAAGTCTAATTAGTGTAATATGTACCTGAATGGATGAGGAAAGGAACTAGCCACCCTACCCCATTATCTCCTGGCCTAGTTGCTTTATAAATGGTGCCTTGTTGGCATCACTTGTGAGGTTCAGACTTGTCTTCAAACAGTTGACTAACAACAAAACAATAAGAAAGACACCTTGTATCTTTGTCATGTCTGTCCATCTGTGCAAAAACAATAAACCTCCCAGTCAGTCTTTCAGAAGTCTCTTCAGAGGACAGCCTTGATTTCTTCTTCCCTGTGGCCTGTATTTGAGAAATGAAGGGGTGAGAATGATATAATCCTGAGCCACACAGATAAAACTTTACAAGAGAGTGTGTTAAAGGTTTGCAGTTCAATGCCATTAGTTGTGGTATCATAATTTATTCCGCATCCTACTTACGTTAATTGTTGAGTAAATATTGTAATATTTTGCTAGTAGCTTCCCCATATTATGTGTAAGAAATGAATTCGCACAAAACACTATTTTCATTCTCACCCCTTCAATTAACCAAGAAATTCTGACCCTGCCCCTTCTTCATACATGTTGCATCCAGTCAGTTCTGTACTTAAATATACTTAACATTTTCACAACACCTTATCGAGAAAAGACACATCCAGTGAGGGAAGTGGGGAAAAAACCAGAGGCGGTATGCTACCCCAAGATTTTCGCCTGGCAAACCTCAATTTAAAAAAGGCATATTCTCTCCCTTACAACACACACATACATGATGTATACAATAAATTGTTTTGTGTAGTCAATAACACGAATCTTTGAAACTTACGCAACACACTAAATTTCTTAATAAAATAATTTCAAGTTACTTCAGTTATTTACTAGATTATTTTGCAATGTCCACTGAGTCTTATCATTTAAAATAATGTTAAAGCTTCAAGGTTTCTTACTTAATTATAAATAAAAAGTGCAACAACAACAAAAATGACATAAGCACTAAATTGGCAACAATGGCCACTACAAGCTACACACCATAGCCTTCTATACTTGAAATACTACCCAGCGAATAGGGATTATAAAGAATGGACACTTCGCGTCGGTACCTTTGATGTAGCTGGATTGATTTCAATGACCTTCAAGCCAGCTAAAGCATGAGATTCTGCTTTCTCCCTAGAGTTGGCGCTGACATCACACCAGCTAGCAGTCGACACAACAGAAATATAACACTAATTAATATATCTAGGCACATTATGTACTCAAATAAAATAAATTGGATCCATAAAATAATAAATCCGTCATTAACTGTAATGTCTAGACTCCAGAGTTCCTTTATAATGAGAGTTGAGACGTTGAACCCAACAACAATTAAATATGTAATGATTTGATAGCACTGAAAATGGAAAAACAAAACTCTTACGAGAAGCAAAATCATATACCTATATTATATTATATACAAATATTAAACGAATTTGATACATAATTTTATAATGTATTATATTATTTTGTAATACAATTTATGATATCTGAAATATAAAATATTATTATTACAACTAGTTTGTCACTGAGAAATAAGGAAAAGCTGTTAACTTGAATTTATTTGAAGCAAAGCGTTACTGGATTATGCAATAAGGTAGGCTATGTTTGGATCCTGTGTCTCAACTCTATTCTCAATTATTATCTTAGCGTATGCTCGATTACACTAACCTCTAGCGCTTGAAAGTGGAACTATACGCTGGCGCACAGAGAAACAAAACACAGGAAAATTCGCTGTGTCCATTCTTTATAATCCCTATTCGCTGTACTACCCTTGTATGCATTCCAGGGTTTGACTTATCAAATAAACGTGTCTAAATACGCGTTGCATACAATTCCAGAAGGCTGTGGTTTGGATTTACGAAGCAAACAGATAGTACTCTTTGCTGTGAAGAACTGTAAAAACAAATTTTTACGAATCACATTTTTTCAGTAACGGTATGTCATTTTTCACTAACAGTATGTTTTCTGGCCATAGAAACCAGTGGCAGGCAGTATTCCATACCGTCACATACTGTCTCACTTTCCTCACTGGACACACCTAATTAAAACAAATTTATTAAAAACATTAGCTTGTAACATTTTATTCAAATTGAGAAGTGGCATGCTATGCAACATTCACTTATTATTATTATTATTATTATTATTATTATTATTATTATTATTATTATTATTATTCATAATTTTCGTACAGGTTTTTCAATCCATTTTTCCGAAGCTAATTTTTCATAATTTCACTTTCCAAATCCTATTTTCCTAACGACTTTTCGAAACTGTTTTTCCCTCACTAACTTATCTTTTTCAACACTACATCCTTCCAAACTTATTTCTCCCAATACCAATTTTGTCAGAACCTAATGACTTTTTTTTAACAATTTTTCTTCACATTAGCATTAAACAGGTCTAACAATTTTGTCATATTACTATAATGTACCAAAGTACCTACATATGATATTTCCGTGTAGGAATTCTGCATTACCATATGGTGAAGAACAGGTAGAACAGAGAAGAATTCTCTCTGGCACCAGGATTCAAACTCAGGTTTTCAGCTCTACGTGCTGACGCTTTATCCACGATTCAACTTCTGATACCAGATTGAATCCTTCTTAGTTTAAGTTCTACCTCTCTGTTCCCCTTTTGGTGGTCTACCCTCATGTACTGTGTCACAAAATATGTGACAGTAGCACAATGTCCAACATTATGTATAGAGATGCACTCATTACGAGTGACTAAGTGGCCGGGGTCCGACGGAACATGGCCCCCGTCTTGAATCACCAAGGGGTTCACGTATATGCTCCAAACCAGAAAGTACAAGGTGGACCAGAAAAACAGGTGATTACTTTGGCTTTTTCTGGCTAAGCTCAGTTCGGTTTGACTGTGAACATTCTCGTTGTGTTTAGGGGTGTATATATGCGTATGTCATCAATGCTTATTACAAAAATGGTGGCAAGTTTGTGACTGCACACCGCTTGTTTCGGCAGCATTACAATATCAATCGTAATGCTCCAGTGCTCCAACCACAAGTCCGATTATTTTAAGCTGTTTTAGCAGTAATGATCATAACTCATGATTGCTTTTTATTTTGAGGTGCTCTGCCAACTCTTTTTGGAAATTGTTATGAATTATTAGTTATGCAAAGTGATAGTATAGCTTCTGGCTTGGTTTCTGTAAATTTTGGTCCCTTTTTAGCCATAAGATACGCAGTTTCATTTTCATGTACTTCATAATGGAAAGTTATCTACTGGCAGGGTGCTAGTTAATGGGGGGGATGGGGCGGATTCCCCCCCCCCCCGTTGGAAAGTTATCCCCCTCTCATAAATTCATATTAACATCCCTGGCAGGGATAACTTCTATCCTCACAAAATATAATTCATCTTGAATCTTGCGTACACTACTTTTAACACTTAAATATAAATGATTGGTAAACTTACTCGTGTTAAATTACATAAGCAACTGCGGCTTACAGCTGTTTCGGTGCTTTTACACCATCCTCAGAGCCTACTAGATCTCGGCGTCATCTCGAACTTTGCTACCTGTTGTGGGGGTGCGTTTGCGTGTTGAAAAGTGTTGAAATGTGGAGTCAAATAGTGTGTGTGTTCTGAAAGTGATCTGTGTGCTGAGAATTTGATCATAACATAAATACAGACATAGAAATCCTACACATACAACCCAAAAACCAAAAACTCAACACACTAAAACAATATGAAATATACACACACACACTAAAACACGCCCTGATCAAATTCTCAACACACAGATCAATTTCAGAACACACACTATTTGACTCCACATTTAAACACTTTTCTACATGCAAACGCACCTCCACAACAGGCAGCGAAGTTCGAGATGACGCCGAGATCTAGTAGGTTCTGAGGATGGTGTGGAAGCACCGAAACAGCTGTAAGCCACAGTTGCTTATGTAATTTAACATGAGTAAGTTTGCCAATCAACCAATCATTTAAAATATAATTGTTTTAATTCGAGTATACTTTATAAAGTACAGTATAAAGTAAGCAAGGAAAACAATATTTATGTATTATCATCATCGGCAAGCTGATAACAATCAATAACTTAGGAATTACACATCTTATCTTAAGCCAGCTCATGGATATAACAATTGTTATAATCAAGATGCAAGGCAAGCAACTCAGCGTTGAGCCATATAGAATGGGGATAATAATTTTATGTATGGCATTCTCTATCTAGGATTCTATCCCCCCTCATCAGAAATCTTAATTCGCACCCTGCCCACTGGAAATGAATAACTTCATTTTCATGATCAGTCATTTGATAACCTATTCTATTTTAATTATTTTGAGGGAGACTGTTCATTTATATGATGCTAATGCTTGTATGGCTGCTATCGAATCACTCAGAATAAGCACAATATGTTGAAACATATTAATTCTAGATAAGTTCTGTATTAACACAATCATCTGTATTGCCTGAATTCTGCTATCAAAATGGGTGGAATTTTTCCCAGTTGACACAAAAAAATTTAAAAGTTTGGAATATATTCCTGCTTCAGCACCATCTTCTCTGTTCAATGTGAACTCATCCATATATAGGGTGGAAATAATATAACTGTGCAGCTTATCTCTTGGATAAAATAGAACAAAAATTCTAATGCCACATTAGTGTCAAATGAATACATTTCTCAGAAAAAAATAATTTTCCTCTAAATGTTAACAATGTTTTCCAGATACGTACTATCTGTATGATTGTGATTTTTACTCTTATCATTATAGAAACTGATAAGGAATTATTTATCCCTTTGAAGTTTCTCAAAATGGACGGTTTCTTTGCAAATTAAATAAAAAGATTAACACAAATCATTATTTCCTGCCATTAGGAAGTCTGGCAACCTGGAGTCACTGAGGAACAGAACTCTGCTGTTCATAGTGAATGCATGTGTGCTTTTGTACGTGAGCTGGTGATGCAATGTTTCCAAACGCAGACTTTGAGCCTAATTTTCTAATTAACCATGCACTTAATTACAAAATGCATAATTGACTTTTCATTTATTTTAATGTATTCCATTACTCTCTTCAACCCGCACAGCTACATCCCGTAGATGTGAATCCATTAACCCTTGTCTCTGTAATAATTTACAATATTTAAATTCAGTAAGAGAAGTTTCATTTTTCTATTTCGCCCAAGTTTGTTTGCAATCAATTCAGAGAAACTTCTTGAAAAATTTACGAAAAGTCTGTCCAAAAATAATCTCATACTTAATGTTTTAATTGGTGCTAACTAAATTTATACAGAGTGTTTCCGGGCTAGTGTTACAAACTTTCAGGGATAATGGGGAAGGGCACATGTATCAATTTTGAGATAAGGAACCCTCGTCTGGAAATGACCGAGTTGAAAGTTAGAAGCAAAAATAGTTGTGTCGTAATGAAATAATTTTATTCCTCTGTACACCTTATTTATGTGTATTTTTCTGTACATCTTACACATACTGTATTCATCTGACGTTGTTTATGTTGTCTACTTACAGTATTCCATTCAGTGCCCTGTCTGAGGGGTTGGGACAGGAAACTACACTAAAGCAATGCAGATAGTCTTATGTGTAACGGACATGGTCGGTCCTGATATGCACATCTATAGACAGCAGTGTATGTGTACAAGTTGCAGTGTCCAGTCGATCAGTCCTAGTGAAATGAAGGAGTACACGAGAGCGGAATATGCACACCTGATTTTCGAATACGGATGAGCCAATGGGAACAGTAGACAAGCTCACATATTGTATCGGTCCAAGTACCCACGTAGGAGACATCCGGCCCATACCATCTTTCCACGACTGTTCCAAAGATGAAGGGAAGGAGGGCATATGATGCCAAATTACAATTTCATTTCCACACAACTATTTTTGCTTATAACTTTCGACTCAGTTATTTCCGGACCAGTGTTCTTTAGCTCAAATTGATACATGTGCCCTTTGCTATCATCCCTGAAAGTTTGTAACACCAGCCCGGAAACACCCTGAATAATATTAGGAATTACAGTTTTTATGTAAAAATACTTCCGAATTAAGGCATAATTTAGAAAACGCAATATCCTGCGAAACACTGACATCATTTTAACATACAGCAAACTAATTGTTATTCAGGGTCATTTCTTTCATTTCCCTTTTCATCTATTCTCAGCTAAAGCATTACGTGACTATGAGTTACTATTCTGCTGGTTGGTAAAACCAAAACTTTATTATGAGAAAACAATAAAGCTGGAATCTGAATCCAAGCCTCTGGTATGGAGTACCAATACATTAGGCATTTAGTTAAGAGTGAATAATTCTGCAGCACCATTTTGTATGACACTTTTAATTTAGATTCTCACATAGTATAATGTTATGACTCTGGGTACGAACTCTGAAATTCTATCTGCTTCATTCCCTTGTAATTAATTGTAGGTTAAATGTAATACAGAGGATATCCACCAAACTGCTGAAAAGTAAAAAGACATAAATTTAGTATAAGACAGACAAATAACATGCAAAATCCTCATATTCAATAGCAAGGATGATGGTAATTCCTTGCTTACTGAAAATAGTAATGTTTCCAAAAAAAAAAAATATATAACAAACCTGTTGAAATTCAGTCCATACACGTCTATTTCCAACCCAAAATGTCACAAATTATTGGGTAAGTAAATTATTTCCTTACCACAAAGTAGCAACTGTACTGTCCTATGCACCTGTTATGGAGAAAATATTGGCACTTATATTGCAGTCTTGGTCAGATATAATCACAAACTCAGAACTATGGAAGATAACAAATCAGAAAGAAATCACAATAGAAATCAAAAGACGAAAGTGGAATTGGATAGGACACACAATCAGGAAAGAAGATGGAGCAGTAGAAAGAATGGCTTTGGATTGGAACCCCCAAAGGTAGTAGAACAAGAGGAAGGCCAAAAAATACATGGAAGAGAACAGTTTTGGAGGAAATTGCTAGGGAGGGGAAAACATGGAGCGAAGTGAAGAAGTTGGCTACAAATAGGGTCCGATGGAGGCACTTTGTGAATGCCCTATGCTCCTCATGAGGAGATACAGGAGTTTGATTGATTGATTGATTGACTGACTGACATTGCAGTCTCGATTCACCATAGTCTTATTGGAAGTTGATACGAGACTTGGTGTTGTACAAGTTATGTATTTATAATTTACAGCTTAAAATGGCACACGTACAGAATTGAACAGTAAGTATTTATGTATGATAGCTATTTGTTAACAAATTCGGCTCATGAATTTCTAACACAATATCCAATGATCCCTGTTTTCGTGAATAAATTCTGGGTAACAGAAATGTTATTACAATTAAGAAACCAGAAGGAGGCACAGGCCTACTATCCTCAACAAGGAAAATTTGGATGACATTGCACATCACTTGGAAAAGAAAAAAACCCTAAAATCCATTACATCTTTTCTACAGGAGACGAGTTGTATGTTAAAAACCTATTTAAGTTAAAACTTCACAAATTACAGTGGTGCAAGAACTACGACCCAATGATACTTAGGTGTAAATTTTGTGAATGGAATTTAAATGGAATGCAAATTAGCAGAATTGTCTCTAATCCCCTCCTCTTTTCAGACAAGACTAGGTTTCATCTCTATGGGTATGTTAACACACACAAATGTTTGGAATGAGAAGGCAGACAGTTTTGGCAACTCTTTGCTTAATTTGGGTGATTAAATGACGTTTAAATTGTTCATAATTAATAATATTTAACATGAATAGTCTGAGAATTGTTGAACCACAGATAACACATTCTCTTCATAACTAGCACATGGAAGTGCATCGGCCAACAGTCAAATTGTCACTTCATGATAAGGAAATAGTCTATCCAGCAAATATATGCTTATGCTTCCTTACCTGAAATACCATCAGCTGGGTATCAAAATTGAAATGTTTTATTCCACTCTC